>NW_003548923.1:0-1861 GCF_000090795.2 Amphimedon queenslandica | reverse complement strand
CTCTCCCCCCTCTCTCTCTCCCCCTCCCTCTCCCCTCCTCTCTCTCCTCCTCCCTCTCTCCTTCCCTCCCTCTCTCTCTCTCTCCCCCTCCCTCCCTCTCTCTCCCTCCCTCTCCCTCTCTCTCTCCCTCTCAGGATGTTGAGAAGTTCTGTTCTACAGTGACGGAGTTATATTCCAACATTAGCAAACCAATACTAGACATATGCCTTTATTTCTATCAGTTGTCCAGCAGCATAGGAGCACAAGGACCTCTCGTCATGTTACTGTATCTCGCATTCGCTGGTCTCTTCTTAACAAGGTCAGTATATTATTAGTATACTATTAGTGCATTATTAGTAAATTTTTGGTGTATTATTAGTATTTGTACGTTATTTCGTATTATAATTGGACGTGCATTATTATTGACAGTCATTTGTATTATTTGTTAGTATATTAATTAGTATATTATTGGTATATTATTTGTATACTATAGGTTGAGAGCCCCTGTTGGTAGAATGACAGTCAAGGAGCAGCAGTTGGAGGGAACTCTACGTTACGTCAACTCACGTGTCATCACAAACAGGTACTACATGTACATGTATCATGTGACTGTCATGTGACCTTATAGCGAGGAGATATCGTTTTATCAAGGGAATAACAGGGAGAGATTGACTATTGAGGAAACATTTAAACATTTGGTAAGTAACTGTATGTTACTATTGAGGATATAAAGTTACTGGGAGATTTTATTTGATGTATATACATGTACTTATGTTGTGTAGAAAGTTTGAGCTGATTCTGATCGAAATTGGATTTTTTTATGAATTTTTAAAGTTGCTCCAAAATCGGGTCAAAGTCCCTGTATTGTAGTACATGGTCTCAGGCCTAATTTTGCCAAAATTCAAAAGTAGAGCATTCTCCATTTTTATGATGTTCCCTGATGTATATACATGTTCTTATGTTGTGTAGAAAGTTTGAGCTGATTTTAATCAAAGTTGGATTTTTTACGAATTTTTAAAGTTGCTCCAAAATCGTGTCAAAGTCCCTGTACTATAGTACATGGTCACCAGCCAAATTTTGTCAAAAATGACTAAGAGAGAATTCTCCATTTTAATGATATTTCCTGATACATATACATGTTCTTATGTTGTGTAGAAAGTTTGAGCTGATTCCGATCAAAATTGGATTTTTTACGAATTTTTATAAATTGAAAAGGAGAGAATTCTCCATTTTTTATAATTTCAGATGTATACATGTTCTTATGTGATTTAGAAATTTTAGAACTTATTCCGATCAAAATTTTAAGATTTTGATCTAAACTAATGTAATATTTTAATCTTTTAATTAATATTTTTATCTTTTTTTAGGTGAAGCATCTTCGTAGTGTCATTCACTTTCGGTTTGCTATGGGTTTCATCGACAATCTCACTGCTAAATGTCAGTATAACTCTGTATATTTTCAGTAAAACTTTTCATATCTCACTTCAATTAATCTCAGTATATTTTTGTATATCTCTATAAAATTTTGTATACCTCTGTAAAATTTTGTTTATCTCTATAAAATTTTGTATATCTCTGTAAATTCCTTGCTCATTTCTTGTAGATTTTGCTACTGTTGTTGGTTACATGGTTGTCAGTCGTCCTTTCCTCAATCTCTCTCACCCGAGACACTTGAGTAGCACTCATCACCAGATAATGCTGGTAGGGAGGATCATGTGACTATCATGTGACATTATGTACATGTACATGTATACTTACATGTATGTTAGTACATTGATAGAGACCACTCTAACTAAAAATGGGAGATTTTAAGACACCTAGGCTAAACACATGTATGTGTATGAGAGACTAAAAGTTCTAAAGGAATTTAGTCTCTCATACT
>NW_003548922.1:6738-7704 GCF_000090795.2 Amphimedon queenslandica | reverse complement strand
CTTATTAGTTACCATCACAACCCATTAAAAAGTAATCATTAGGCATTAAGATAATGCAATTTACAAAAAATGCAGTACATCACAAACAATTTTTACAAATAACAATGATCCCATAAAAACTGTTACTTAATGCAGTATTCTGTATAACAGTATAATACACAGTCATGACTAACTTTCTTTGGCATTATGTGCAATGACTGGCCTTTTTAATCTTCTTATGAATCAAGCTAAATAAACATATAAATAAATAGGGTATTACAATACATTCTCAAAGAAACTGTAACAGAGACTTACCACGCTGGCACACTCCACAAGAAGAACAGCAGCTGAGTGGTTTCGTTCTTTGACTTCTCGCGCGCAAAGTCTGGCAGCATGCTGACAGTACTGCGCATGCTCGGTACTCGCCCACGCAATTAATTGGATCCATTCCTGTCTTTAACGGCATGTGTTAAGCAAACTAACTGCCATTTTGACTGCTACGTGGACACACCCTTTAATTATTAATAGTTAATATAAATACATGAAAATCGTCTCCTCAGACTCCGTCTACTTATTTTTGGTTCTTGTATATACTTGTATGTACTAGAAGATCTGTTTTTCGTCTAAATATTCATGTATCGTGTATACACGTGCAACGTCTGGACACATAATGGGTGAAGCTATGACTGAATGATGTTTGTTGATGATGAAAGGTTAAAACTTTTCGTAAAATTATATTAAATGATCAACTCTCTTGAATGAGCAAGATACACAACATGATATTTTATTAGTGTTTGCTGTCTTGTTACGACCTGGGGGCGTAGCCCCCAGGTCGTCCTATAATGGGGCGTATTCATTACTCTGATTTGAATAATTAGAAATTACGGTCAATGGGGCAGAAGCGCATTATTATGTACAATGTCAATGGCGATGCGTCCAAGATAGAGACCTTGTTACCAGACGGTTAGAGGACCAGAGGAACTGAAA
>NW_003548922.1:0-2360 GCF_000090795.2 Amphimedon queenslandica | reverse complement strand
TAGTTAGGAAATGAAGCATCAACAGACTTGCATACTTTACTCACCACATTATTCAATGTATTAATGCCTACAGGTACATTGACAAACCAGGGCTTATCTGGATCAAATGGAACTTTATCTAAGGGTCGAAAATAGAAGGCCTTTGGGTCTTGTGGAACCCTTCTCTTGTAACAATCCAATATCTTAACTATGCATTTTACAGACCCAACACTAGCATACGCTTTTACACAATTATTGTGCAAATGAATATCACTGAATCTGTGCTGGTTTTTTTTGGACGCAAACTCCCCATACTAATAACAAGTGTCTTCATTATATATTTGAAGATCATCAGGGATACGCTTGAAATTATTCCAAACTAAATCCCTCTGTTCCTGTCCTCCTCACAAATAAAAAGATAGGCCAACATAAAAGAATACTGCATAAAACAGCCTCTAGGATGGTCATAACTTAAAGCTCCATGTTGCCACAATCGATCCTCATGCTCGTACAAAATTAAAATGACATCAGCTCCAACCCCACTCGAGTTTAGATCTAGCGTTTTGTGAAGATCTTTAAACGAAATATTAGATTTATCCAGAAAATTAAAGGGCACTTCATTTTCAGCAGTAATGCTGTGAATGCCACAAAGTAACCCATACAGAGACTTAGGAGGATAAGGGTTCCCGTTCTCCTGGTGTGTTTCTAGGACGTACCGACACAGCCACTTATTCATAAGGGTCAGATCTTGACAGTGTAGTATATCTTGTGGGATAACATCATCAGGAACTTGCCTATTTCGATTCTCCATCCACTGATTAAAATTACGAAGAGCCCACTGGTTTCTATGCTTCGTATTTTCTGGAACGACTCCCTTGAAGCCTCTACTACTTGTTCTTCGTCAACAGGAGCACCAAATCTACCTTTATTCTTCTTATTTGATGACAAAGAGAGGCGTCTACGCTTCCTAGGGGGCTCATTTGTCTCTGATTTGGCCAAGGATTCAACAGTCTCTTCTTTCTTCTTCGGAGGCTCATTTGTCTCAGTGCTCTCCGTGGTGCTCTCTGATTCAACAATCTCTTCTTTCTCCATCTTTGCTGCTAAGTTTGCTTGCTCTAAAACGTGCTTTCTGCGCATGCTCAGATCTTGACCACAACTATAAAACAAATCAATTATAACATGGGTCTTCGTGTATTATTGTATATCGCACTCACTTCCGGTCTCGTTGCTAAAAATAGTGCACTCGGGCCTTCAGCCCTCGTGCGCTATTTTTAGCAACTCAACCGGAAGCTTGTGCGATATAACGGATAATACACTCGGACCCATGTTATAACTAATACATACTAACATGTGACATCACATACAATTACTATGAAGGAACAAGTACTGACCATCATGCCACACCCTCTACATCTTACATCATACATCAATAGGGAAGGAATGGACAACAGATAATCATGTGACACATTTTTATTATTTAAATTAATGTACACATGGTAAGGGAGGATTCAGTAGCTGATGACTCAAGCTGTTTCATAAAATAAACTAACAATACAGTACTACATACAGTATAATAACATCAGTTCAATAAACTAATAAATACATTACCTGAGTGTACTCTCAGTATAGTGGCAGTGTCACTATGACTTTGTCCTTCAGCAAAATCAAGAGCAGTCAAACCAATCTATACAAGGTAAACATTGAGTAACATGATAGTATAATGTTATCACAATCAAACTAAAAAACAACTTTAATTGTTGGACTGTCTTCAATACTCCATAGTATTGAGTATGTTAGAGACAGTGGAGGTACATTTAGTGTACAAGTATACATTTTACTGATATAAATAATTACATGTACAATACTACTAGTCTACATGTACATGTACATGTATATTTACACTGTTGCAGTATCAATAAAATGTTCTTGGTTATAGCCATAAACTCAGTTACTATACATGTAGATTGAGAAACCTTCATGACTGGGATAAAATTTTAAAGGTGCTTAAATTTTGATGCTTCATAAATGCCATTAATGACTATCGGCCTCCGGAAACCTCAAATGAGGAGGGAGGAGGTTTGGAATTTCGCGAGGGCCACTCCCCAAGATCCTGCCTGTAACCACAGCCGAGGGGTTGGTAACAACCCCAGGAGTACATGGATAAAACCAACCGCATCAACGGTAGGAGCACAGCTGGTCATGACATATCAGTGCTGCCGAATGGTCCAGCACCAACAGCATGATGCCATGGCTGTGAGGGAACATGGATAAGACCAACCACATCAACGGTAGGAGCACAGCTGGTCATGACATATTAGTGCTGCCGAATGTGTAACAGACGCTCCTACCTATCTGTTAACCAAACTTTATTCTTAATCAAC
>NW_003548921.1:5669-7705 GCF_000090795.2 Amphimedon queenslandica | reverse complement strand
CAATTAGTAGCAAGCATAATCGCCCTGAAGATCATGTGGGCATTGCTCATTACGATTTAATAGCAGTTTCCTCTTTGCCTGGTGAAGATTATAAAGTCACAGAAGCAGCACAAGAGTCAAGCTTTGCATTTGGAGTTCTTTCAATTTTTAAGAGTATCATGGACAATGAAGAAAGAGTGCCACTTTTAGATGCCAAAGCCTTACGTATGAAGTGCTTCAAAAATTTTCATTTAAATGATCATTTTCATCACATGGTTCGTTTTCTGCAGGAGTTGATTCCGAAAGGTTCTGAGCATAATGGAGAGCTTGTTAACAGCTTTCTGCATTGTGTTCCTGAAAGGATTGCCCTAGTCAATATTTGGGATATGGCCTCCAGCAATACAGTGCATCATCTCTTATCAGCACTAGAGGGTTATCTCTTCAGGTCGCACCTTTGGCTTTTTGTTGACCTTGATGAAGATCTCGAAAAGCTTGATGAAAATTTTGAAATTCCGAAAAATGGGCGTGATGGTGCTATTTTGTTGAAGCAGCGACCTCGCCTTCATTATTTGCTTCGTTCATGCTGGAGTACTAGAGATAACAATGACAAAGAAAGACAGAGAGAAGACGTATGTACCATGTTTGCCAAGCATAGAAAAACAGATCAAGGAGAAGCTCAGAGCAAAGTTAAAGTGCTAAAAGAAAAAGTTCAACCTGTAGCTAGTCACATTGGTGTTGCTGGGCTTCTAGATGAAAGGATAGAAATTATTAATTTGGATACTCAACACAAACGTCTCAATGAGAAGTTCCAACGTATTTTACTTGATGGAACTAAATCTGATAGTATACCTCTTTCTTGGCTCTTTCTTCGTAGCCTGTTTTATCGTTTTCCAAAAACTTTTGTCTCAAAGCACGATCTGATGGAAATGGCAAAAGAATGCGATATGGATGAATGCTCAGTCAAGGATTTCTGCAAATTCTTCACATCATTTGGAAGCATAATTGATCTTAGTCTTGTTGATCCTCGTTACCAGCATGTCATTGTTAAGCCCATTACCTTCTTACAGTCCCTCGACAGTTTCTTCAGTCAACAAAATCAACTTTATCCATCAATGGATTATGGTATTGTTCCAGAGAAAGCTTGCCGAGACAGTTTCAAGGACGACTGGCCAATTTTTATGGATGCCCTTGAATGCCTTAATTTAGCAACACCTGTTACTTCTGGTTTCCTAGAAATGCCTCCTGATGTTCCTCCTGATCGCAAAGGCAATTACTACTACATTCCTTTGTGCTGCACTGGTCCTTTGATTGATGAGCCAGATCCATACTCAGTGCATCTCTTGACTAGCATCAGTTCACCTCATTTCTTCAAGCAGGTGTCTTTTGTTGAGCAGCTGTTAGAAACTTTACCTGAGCCTGTACTGGTTCCTTGCAAAAATGTGAACCAGACAATCATCAGAAATTCATCTACAAATACAACCATCACCATCTCATCTCATGTACCAGCTATTAAGCTGAAAGTTGATAAGCCAAATGAAGAAATTTGTGCATTGATCATTAAAGCCACAGAAAAGATAGCTGATGAAAGTCATGTACCTGTGAAGTACAAATTTGTCCAATTTTGTGTTCAAAATCCCATTACTAAAGTTGAGTCTTTGCCTTCTGCTTCATATCATCATCTTCCAGAGAGTCGCTGTAAAAAATGTCGAAAAGATCCCAAATTTGAAAAATTGCTAAAAGTTTGGACGGAAGCATTACGTTTGGTATGTGGTATATGCTGTTGTATGTAGTCATAATTATAATCGCTATTTTTGGTCAAAATAGAATGAAATACCTGATAAATTTAAAGCAATTGGAGGTAAGTATTAATAAGTTTTTATACAGAATTCTTTTTATATTATTAATGATGTTAGATGTGGGATTTACTGAGCTGTATGAAATTGCAGAAAGAATAAAAGACATGTCAACTGCAAATGATATGCCTGATATAGCAAAAGTTTTTGAATTTGATTATTTTGAGTTCTCAGGAGGAAATGATTCCATTGGAGAAATCCTCT
>NW_003548921.1:0-2289 GCF_000090795.2 Amphimedon queenslandica | reverse complement strand
GTTCTTGTTGCCATTGGTTTACATTGATAGCACCGCATCACTTCACATCAATCCACCTCTGGAGGTGAAGTGAGACTGATGCGCATCAATTTGAAACCACTCTAGTGTGAACACGATTAATGCGCATTATTTGTGCCAGTGTGAAAAGGCCTTTAAAAGAGATCATGCATAGAACAGAGGCCAATACATGAACAGGGTCATAAAACACAATGCTAATGTGTGTTAACATTATTATTGTGTCTTTGGATGATTTTGATCAAACAAAGGTCATTATGCTGTTACCTTGAGTGAAGATACACTTCTGATACTTGTACTAATGACTGGACTAGTAAGTACCTAGTGACAGGAGAGGAGATGATAAAATCACACAGACACACACACCCCCACCACACCAGCAGTTTATCATTGTACACAAGGCCCCGGACAAAGAACATTTAAAAACATGATAGGAGAGCTACAGCTACTGCCCATGGCTTCCACTGACCTTGTTCAGTCTTAAAGGGAACCTTAACAGAGCCATCAGCAGCTTGTTTCTCTATTTCTTCCTTTATTTGCTTCGATCTAACCAAATGAGACTGGTGTGAGTGATGTCGAATGGTTTTACGGGAGTAGTATCCTGAGTCATGTGAGTTTAGATCCCTAGTACAGTAGTATAAAACTTAATTAATTGATCTAATTAAATATTCATTGTTTGAAAATGGTGAGTTTAGTTTTAAATTTTTGCATGTTTGATGATTTATTTAAGGTAGTGAGGCTGCAGTGTAAGACTGGACGTTTCATTTTGTCCAATATAAAGTCCTCCACTACACTGAGGGACCTGCAGGCTGCCATTAAAGATAAAACAAATGTACCACCTGAGCAACAAAAAAGTAAAACTGATAGAAAAATTTGCATAATAATAATAAAATAAAATTTGGAGAGGTAATTTTTGCAAATTTTTGACGATTGGAGAGTTTTAATCTAGTAAATTTGCATGGTTCAGAATGGTAGAAAAAAATCGAAACGGTAAATTTTGTTTTGGCAAATGGCTATCTTTATCAAAGTGCCAAAATTTCCCCTCCAAAATTACCAGCTGCATTATAATATGTTAGACTTCTCTCATTATTTGTGATAATCGTTAGTTTTAATTCTGCAGTATTGCACAGTTATCCTCCGAAAGAGATTGAGTCATATGACAGCAAGTTAACAATGGCTGACATTGGCATCAAGGATGGAGACACTGTCACTCTGCAAGAGCTTCAGCAACCAAGAGGACACCGACCAAGAAAACAGCGACAACCAGTAATAATAATAACTTACATTTATTGATTAGTTGTAGAAATATATTTAATTTAGCTTGTGCATTATTTTTATACTTCTAGGTTGCTCAGTTAGAAGCAGATAAAGATGTATTAATTACTGGAGAGAGTAAAGTTATTAGTGATAACACATCATCAGGTCCACAATCATCATCATCTTCATCATCATCAGTATCTACAGCAATAGGAGAACTGAGACGAAAGTAAATTATAACATTGAAAATTAAGAAGATTATGATGATTTTTTTCAATTCTTTTTTCTTGTAATTAGAGTTGTCCCGGCAGACAATTCCTGTCTTTTTGCAAGTGTAAAGTTAGTCTACATAGTTCAATACTTCTTTAAGTACTAGTGTCATGTTATCACTCTCCAATTTTCATTACATTTTCTGATGCATATTGAGTCCTTATGCTATGTAGAAAATTTTAGCTGATTCTGACAAATATTTTTTGAGTTATGAGAATTTTTAAAAATGGGCCAATTTTTGAAAAATACCCAAGGCTATAGCCCATGGTTTTTTCCAAAAAATGGCTCCAAAATCACCCCAAATTTTTATTACATTTTTTGATACATATTGATGTACTTATGCTATGTAGAAAGTTTGAGCTAATTCTGACAAATATTTTTTGAGTTATGAGGATTTTTAAAAATGGGCCAATTTTTGAAAAATACTCAAGGCTATAGCCCATGGTTTTTTCCAAAAAAATGGCTCCAAAATCACCCCCAATTTTTATTACATTTTCTGATGCATATTGATGTCCTTATGCTGTGTAGAAAGTTTGAGCTAATTCCGACAAATATTTTTCAAGTTATGGGCATTTTAAAAAATGGGCCAATTTTTGAAAAATACCCAAGGCTATAGCCCATGGTTATTTTTTTAAAATGACTCCGAAATCACCCCCAATTTTTATTACATTTTCTGATGCATATTGATGTCCTTATGCTCTGTAGAAAGTTTGAGCTAATTCCGACAAATATTTTTCGAGTTATGGG
>NW_003548920.1:5161-7712 GCF_000090795.2 Amphimedon queenslandica | reverse complement strand
TGAGCAATGTCACACAAAGAATAGTGAGCCTTATTTTTATCAATCAGCATGTTTGGATTGTTGATGTGTCATGTAATGATGGAGTAGAATTTAATGATGATAGTGATTCAGAAGATGACAATTTTGATGCTAATAATAGAAGTATACCAATGAGAGAAAGCCTACCCTTAAATGGCACTGTACAGACAAGTGAAAGCCTTCATTAAAAAGTGACGTTAGTTCTATTATTAAAGTTACACAATAATTAGATGAACCCATTAATGAATTGAGGAAGCATTTAGATGCATGTGATAATTGTCCTAATACTCATTATATGACAAGATTCCTGCATGTTGAAGAAATAGATCAAGTGCATGAACATGATTTCTCTGATAATCCTAATGTAACTGTAATTGTCAAAAAGATAGAAATGGTGTTAAAATACATTTAAAATATTTAGAATTTGTTTGTGAAAGAATAGGCCATCCTATTGAGTGTAGTAGTAATGATACAGAATGTAAGAGTATTATGCGATGCATCTCTTCATTATTCTTTGTTGAGACACCTTTTGAAACACTTTTATGTTGCCAGAAATGCAAGGGCGGATCTAGGATTTAATTTTTGGGGGGCAATTGTGAGATGGGAGGGGTAATTAGGGGGTGTGGTCAACTAAGCTTGTGCAAAACTTTTTGGGAAGTAAAAATTATGAAGACCAAGCTTGTTAAAATGAGCCCCTTTGTGGTTTAAAGATAGTTTACATAGTCCAGTACTACAGCTGCTTCACAGTTTACACAGGTAAACCAAAGTTTATATTACTCCAGAAAATTTTTGGGGGGGCCTTGCCCCCCCTGGCCCCCCCATAGATCCGCCATTGCAGAAATGCCCATTTAACAATAGATATTATTGATTCTTCCCTTGCTGATGGTGATATGGCACAACTGATAGATTTAAAAATTAATGAAGCCAATGAGACTGAATTTGATGTGTATTACGCTTTAATAATGGTGAAGAAGAACACCCATTTGGAATACCAAACTTAGATACTGTACTTTATTTTCAGTATTCAGATGCTATTGATGAATTTAAGAAAACATTGTCTGATCAGACTGTTAATGCTTGTTGCAGCTGTGAGACGCTTTAAAAAAAACAGTCTGTCACTAAAGCTAAAAATTTAGATAGCGATGTTTGGAATATCCTATTAGATTACATTATATTTCAGAAGGCTCAGTCTCACATATCAATGGTGTTTCGCCCAGTTTTCTAAAATTTCAGTTTGTTTTTAACGACCTGGGGGCGTAGCCCACAGGTCATTCCTATAATTGATTTCACCCACGTGCGATGTTTGTATATATATTTGTATGTCCACACTTACATTTCTTCTATATACGTTGTATTGGAGAAATAACAAAATTCATAAGCCTTAGCAACAACCCGCCCACGCTCCTTTACGTAGTGGGTGTGGTCACGGCAAACAAAATGGCGGCTTAAACATGGGACAAAGTGAAGAGCTATCTATCTAATAGCAAGATAACATATAGATACTGTCTAAAGACTTCTCTAGAAGCATTATAAGGTAGAGAGAGCCTCTATAAGTCTTAATAAAATCCAGTTATTGTTGCAAGGTGGTGAAATCAATTATAGGAATATTTTTTACACTGTTACGCTTGTTAGTAATAATTAGAAAGTTTACGGTATCTTGCTCCACCTATGGATGGGGCTCTAACTAGCTATATAAGCCCTGACCCTGTGCAAGCACATTGGCCTTTTTTCTAACTCGAGAAGTTATACCTCGAGGTAACATCTCCACGTCCAAATGCAGTATGGCTACCGGGCTAGAACCGAGTTCACTGATAGCCCCTAATAGTGGTAGTGACAAACAGAGTACTACTGGTAATAACAAGAAGAAAGCCGACAAGATCTCTATTGACTCGATCCTCGGTAAGCTAGAGTCGATGGAGAACAGCCTGAACGCACAGATAAAGAAGATATCAGACAGTGTGGGCCAATTGGAGCAAGACTACGTTAAAACTCCCCCTCCGAAGAGATGGGCATCAGAATCTTCTCACTGGGCTGATGGAAGATCATGGGAAGCGGCAGAGGATCTCCAATGGCCTGTCTCAGACGGTGAGGAAGAGCCGCGGCAATGGATTGGTCAGAATATGAGCATCACCCTTTTAGAAGAGCTCACTCACATCGTGCCTTCTGCCTTCAAGAAGACCCTATTTATGGAGGAATGTAGACGTTTCAGGAAATATTTCCCTTGCCCAGGCATCCTAGAGACTAGATGTCCCAGACTGGACCCAGTTATTAAGACTGTCTCCATCCAGAGAGATGTGAAGTCAGGGGAAGCAGACCTAGCGCGAGTACAGGCGCTAATGCATGACCCTATTGGTCCATTGATTAGGCAGCTTGGCGCCTTTGATCAAGAGGATCCCAACTTAATTATAGACGAGATACGAGACCTACTATTGGATGCTACTCGTATTTTGGTAAATGCATAGGCAGGGATGTCCCAACTGCGACGGAAAAAGCTACTAAAGTCTGTAAATCCAGGTATTGTGGACTTGGCCAA
>NW_003548920.1:0-1431 GCF_000090795.2 Amphimedon queenslandica | reverse complement strand
AATTATATAGTATTTCTAGATTATGCACTGAGGACACTGTTTCAGTATTGTGACAATTTTCATACAAATTTAAGGACATCTTTAACATAGTCGTTCTCCAGGGAGATGTTCTAAGCAAAGTAGAGCAAAATTGTGTTAAAAAAAATCAAACATGTGGAGAGCCTCATTATCGCATCTTCCTAGGGATTGAAAATTGTCCTGTTGTCGGTATCCATCGTCCTGAAGAAGTCTGTTCTTTCATACAAGATAGGATTATCTGTCATATACTAGATAGTAATACGTCACCAGATTTAAATTTTTTGGTAACAAAATACCAAATGCACAAGTGCAGCAAATACTGCAAGCGAAATATTTAAGTCGGCAAGACCTATGTATCTAGATGCTGATTTAATTTTCCTAGACCAGTACGAGATAGCTGCATCAATGACGTTGAAAATAGTTTGAAATTATGCAAACGAAATGAAAAAGAAGTTCGAGTCAACAACTACAATCCTTTACTGCTAAAGTTGTGGCATGCAAATATGGACTTGCAATACATAGCAGAGAGGAGTCTTTCCTTAAGAGAGTATGTAACTGTATATGTCACTGAAGCAGAAAAAAATCATGCACTGGACTTATGGGATGAAGTCAGCAGCTGTAACAACATGTACAGCAGGCTTTTGAAAATCAGCCAAAAATTACTTCGAGCTAAAGAAGTATGACTATATGAAGCTAGCGATCTTCTTCTTGGTGAAAGTTTATACGTGAAATCAGCAACTGTACAGTACGTTAATGTGTACTTGCCTCAACAGGAGCAGAAAAGTCATCAATCTTTAAAAGGCATCTTTAATCCTAGCATAATTGAAGACTTTTATCGAACAAGACTGAATATCATGCAAGATGCATCTCTTTATGAATCTGTTGCTAATTACAAATTTGATGAAAGAGGAGAAAATGGAGAAAGAGAATACAAACTTTGATCAAAGCCAGTTCTTCCAAACCATAGGAAATTTAATCCTATGCAAGAAGCGGAAAGAGACGATTTTTGTTACTTGCTGATATTTTTATTTGTGCCTTTTAGAGACGAGAGCACACTCGTAATGGAAGGAGAAACAATGGAAGCTTTTAGGTGTCACCAGGAGTCCATAATGTTGGGTTAAGGAAGGAGTAGGAGTGTGAAACGCCCCCGCTTTAACGAGCTTTTCTGTCTGCCTACCAGAGCTAGCGGATATACTATTTTTAGAATGATTATTATAGTTATTAATCAATAATTAATGACCACGCCCAACAAGTTTATCATTCTTCTACCTATACTCCTATACAATGCCGCCAAAGAAGAAGCCAAGAAGGGAGAGCTTTAAGAAAAAGGATCAACAAGCTATGGTAAAAAGTTTTCTTGAGTGTGAAGAAGAAGCAGTGCAAAAGTTGAATGATGGCTGATGAGTAATGAGA
>NW_003548919.1:6428-7717 GCF_000090795.2 Amphimedon queenslandica | reverse complement strand
CTGTTTTTTGTTATTAATGTTTATAGTCAAAAATTATATTGTGTTTATATTATTTTTTATCATTTTTAGGACTCATTGGATGATAATTATAAATATTTATTATGAGTGAGAGAATCAATTGATAAAGTCCATTACCAACTGTACATAAAACACTAGTCACACTTAAAGACACTTCAACCAACAATGTAAGTATAATAATAATAATAATAATGATAATAATAATAATGCATGTATTACCAATTGATTTTTTGATTTCGAGTTTATTAATAATTTGCTTACCACCAAGTTTCCTGATAAGTATTAACATACAGTAGAGGGTTCCATGTGATAAGTGTTGGCCAATTGATGTGCCTGTTGACCTAAAAGTGGAGAATTATCTCCTAGCAATTATTGACGAAATTTGGCTAATATAGTACAGGGTCTTTGGCCTAATTTTTAGCAACTTTAAAAGAAAAATCTAATTTTGATCAGAATCAACTCAAACTTTCTAATTTGACCATTACAGTACAGGGTCTTTGGCCCAATTTTTGAGTCATTTTACTGTAGTTAATCATTAATACATTTATTATGCATGTAGGTTTCATTTACTTTTGTTAACCACCGTGGTAAGTATTTTTCATCACTCCATTCCCCTCGTTACCATGGAAGCAATACCAGCCCTACCAAGATACAGTGTATGGTGCCCTATACAAGAGAACTTCCTGGTAAGGAGAGGAAGAGAAAGGAGGAGAGAGAGGGAGGGAGGGAGGGAGAGAGAGAGAGGGAGGGAGGGAAGAAGAGAGAGGGACGGAGAGAGAGAGGGGGGAGGGAAAGGGAGAAAGAGAGAGAGATTAATGAAAATATGTAATATGTACATGTACATGTCATCATACTCATAAATACTGTATACACTTCTATTTATGAAATTACGAAAAATCATGAAAAATATTTAATACTCTCAATTTAAGGTTGAACATGAAACAGTTTTACATCACATACCATATATGGGAGAGGAGGTCCTCTGTAAAGAGGACAGTTTCATTGAAGACCTCATCAAGAATTATGATGGGAAGATACACGATGGAGCAACAGAAACAGGTCAAACACATGACTATCACATGATAGGCACATGGTAATAACATGTAGGAGAGACTGTTGAAGATGACGTCCTTCAAGATTTGGTTGAAGCAATGAAGAAATACACTGTACTCCCAAAAGGTTGGTTACTACAATGTACATGTACTATAGTTATTGCCAGTACTAATACTAATGTCCCATTCACACTATACTATTGGAACCTTGCCATATTG
>NW_003548919.1:0-1989 GCF_000090795.2 Amphimedon queenslandica | reverse complement strand
TATGTGGTAGAAATTTTTTTGTGTTTTAAATTGTGCTGTGATTTAATTTTTAATAAATGAGACTGTGTCATGTATTATTGAATGTGGCATGTAATTATATGGGTGATCTAATTTTTTACACAAAGTTCTAATACAATAAAAGTAAAATCACAGTAAAAATTCCCAGGTACATGTACATGTATATATGAATATTGATAATAGTTTATTAACAATATATTCTGTAATAAAAAATTGAAGTGTTATTTCATTAGAAAATATTACATTACATATGTACGGTCCTTTCTCTACAGGTACTAATAGGTTTCCAGGTTGTAGGTGTCGTTCTTCATGTAGCACTAAACACTGTCCTTGCTTCTTAGCTGTGAGGGAGTGTGACCCTGACCTCTGCAGTACTTGTGGGGCAGGTACAATGTACATGTACATGTACATGTACATGTAATGTATACTGTATAACGGGAAATTTTGGAGGGAGTTAAATTTGGCAAATTGCAAAGTTTGGGTGATTTGTAAACTTTAATGTGGTGAATTTGCTGCTATGTGACATTGAGCATACGCATTTGTATTCCATATACACGTGTAGCTAAAAAATTTGGTGGAGTAAAATTTTGGAAAATTTGGCGAATTGAGGTCCATTTGACAAATGTTTAGTCTCCAATTTGATAGGGTTCCATAGAAGCATACACAGAGTTAAAATTTTGCCAAAATTTTAACCTCCAATTAACCTCTTTTGAAGTCAATTTGCCAAATTTTAACACTGCAAATTTTCTAGCTATACAGTACATGTACTGTAGGTTTTAACAAGTGATCATGTGCCATTGAGCTGGATTAAAATGATGAATTTATTTTTAAGAAGTGGCTATCAAAATGTCAAAATTTGCGAAAGTTCCCCCTTTATGTACATGTAATTACCAGCTATTACATTGAATATTAAATGTCTTACACATAGAATAATTAAAAATATCCCAGTTAAAATACATGTACATGTATTATACAATGTATTACTTTATCTCTTCCTTTTAAAGGTGATAATTTTGAGATGAAGTTCACTACGTGTAAGAACGTGTCCATACAAAGAGGTCAGAAGAAGCATCTGCTGATGACTCCATCAGATGTTGCTGGCGGGGCATCTTCTTAAAAGACGGAGCAGAGAAGAATGAATTCATCAGCAAATACTGTGGAGAGGTACATGTACATCCACTCACTATACAGTACTGCAGATAAATTATGCATCTTAAAATTACAAGTTTTATGGAACGTGTACATGCATTTCTAATTTTCAGATCTTTATCATGATTATTATAAACTAAAGCAATTTACTCTTTAGTTAATGTTTTATTATTATTATTATTATTATTTTGTAGATAATATCACAAGATGAAGCTGACAGGAGAGGGAAAGTGTATGACAAGTACATGTGTAGCTTTCTCTTTAATCTTAATAATGGTGAGGCATATAATCTAATTAGTACATACCATAGTAACTTACTACTAGAGTATTGGCAGCTATGCAGCTTCTTAAACTAATTATTGTTTCTGTGTGTGTATACATGTATATAGGTACATGGATTAACCTTTACATTGTACACAGTTATACTGTATACACATGTACATGTAGATGTACATCAACATTTACTTCTGTATCTTCATCAGTACTATTGTTGCAATTATTACTAATACATGTTCATGTATTATTATTATTTTGGTAAAAAACATAGGTACATGTACACCTCAATTTTTATAAAGAAAAATTTGTATTCATAATACCCACTGCAGGATCTTATAGTACCAGATTTATTGGCTATATACTCCTGCTTATGATTTTACTATAATTATTTTCAGTACTTTTATTTTACTTTTAGATTAGTACAGGGTCACTGGCCAAATTTCGCCAAAAATGAAAAGGAGAGAATTCTCCATTTTTGTATTTTTTCTGATACATATACACGTTCTTATGTTGCGTAGAAAGTTTGAGCTGATTTTGAACATAACT
>NW_003548917.1:6278-7719 GCF_000090795.2 Amphimedon queenslandica | reverse complement strand
AGTGCTAGCTCAGAGAGAATACAAAAGGAGACATGACAAGATTGCTCAGTTCATCCATTGGGAGCTATGTGGGAAATTTGGTATGGAAAGATGGAGGAATTGGTATTATCACAATCCTGAGAGGATAACTGAAACAGTTAAAGTAAAGATTTTATGGGACTTTATGATTCAGTGTGACAGAATGGTTGAACATTGCAAACCAGATATTGTAGTTGTTATGAAAAGGGAGAAGAGGTGTATGATTATAGATGTGGCAGTTCCAGGTGATACTCGAGTCGAAGGAAATGAAAATGAAAAAGTTGAGAAATATCAGGAATTGAGGCAGGAAATTGTGAAGCTATGGGGGATGAAGAAGGTGAAAGTATATAATACCAATTGTAGTTGGCAGTATCATAAAGGATCAGTGACTGGTTAAAGAGGTTGGAGATTAACATCAAAGTAGAGCACATACAGAAGACTGTGTTATTGGGATCTGCACAAATTCTGAGGAGACATTTAAATATGTAATTGTGTATCATAGTCTGTTTGTTAGGTACAGATACTGAGCTTTGTCCAACTTGTTAGTTGTGATTATATTAATAATAATAATAATAATAACACACATTGACAAAATACCTTATATTTTTAATAATAGCATTGTACAGAACATTATTAAAAAGTAAATTTTGTAGTGAATTATTAAATGAACTTCAAAAATTAATTATTTTTAGTTTAATAGCTCATAAAATATTGACGACAACAACAACAGCAACAATAATAACAATAAAACTAGATTTATGATGACAATAATAGCAAAACACATTGACAATAATATTTATAACAGTTAAGTAATAAAAGTGTTACTAATGATAAGTAATATCAATGCATAATAAACACATTCAATAAAAGTTAATGTATAAAAGCTATGGCATGTAAAAGAAATCTCATTTCAATAAAAAGTGGAGCAGAAACAAGTACACAAACTATTAATGCTCATAAACAATACAACATAATATACAATACAACAATGAATGATTTATGATAACAAAAATAAGAATAATAAACCAGAGGAAATCATCATAATGCTGCATATTGTATAACAACTACCAATAGAAATAATAAATAAATACTGAGCATTACTTTACTCTAAAAAAACATCATCAAAATTAGAAAAAATTGCCATGCTGCAAAAATGAATAAAAAAATTACCCAACAAGAAGTCTCCATTATTCTTGAAGATATTAAAGTTAACGAGAGAGAGAGATTTGATGCCATAGTGTTAATATAATGAAGAAAGGAAACGATCGAATGTGTTTGTGTAGAAGTGAAGGTGTAGTAGAGAATGAGTGTGATGTGGTGAATTAGTAATACGTACAAAAGAATTGAAACAATTCCAACAGAAACGAAACGAATGAAAACGAACAAAAAGAATGAAGTACGACAATGACAATTACAAGAAAGC
>NW_003548917.1:0-1670 GCF_000090795.2 Amphimedon queenslandica | reverse complement strand
AGCCCTGCCCAGTTAACTAGACACGCCTATAGCCTAGCTGTGAATTTTATCAGTTGCACTGCAGTCAGTGTTGCTAGAGCCTAATAGTGCACAATGGAGACTCCAACTCAAGCAGTATCAGATGCAAAGGATTCAGTACTTGTAATTGCTAGCAACTTATCTTCCACTCCTGCAGCAATTATGATGACAGCAAGTGTCTCTTCATCATTACAAGAAGAATACTGGACTGTAGCTGTACAAGATACCAACCATAACAATGAATTATATTGTGTTGTATGTCCTTAAGCAATAGTATCTACTAGGTCTGTGTAATTAATATTAACTGTGTAACATTTTGTCATTTGTATATAACATTATTTTGGAGTGCAACATAATCTATTACAGCATGCATGGAGTCACTCATAGCAACAAAAACACTCAAATCAATATCAAATGGAGTCTTCATCATCTCATCTCTCATAACTTGACCATGTTCACTCTCACATTATAAACCTGATAATCATTTGCAGTATAATCATAATGACAATTATTGTTCAGTTAAAGTTTCCAGATAGTTATTTCTTTTCTTGATCAATGATTGTACAAATAGTCCAGTTCGTTTCTTTCTCTCAGCAGCATAATGACTAATGAGTTCTTCTAGTACTGCTTCTGATAGTTCACCTCCTCCTCTTCTTTCTTTATAATATTGTACTAATGCACAGCCTCTGTCTGATTTATACTGCTTGTCCTTCCTCTCTATGTACATGTACTCTCTTGCTACCTAGTAATGCAATGTATATACCTAGTACGTGTATACATTTATAGATGTACTGTACAATGGACAGATACTTATTCAATACTTATTTATTCAAATACTAAATACTACTAAATTTTATTCAAACTGCATGGCAAAAATACTCAATACTACATATATTGAGTACAGAGGGTCTTGGAAGTACATGTACAAATACATGTAGGTACACCAATGTGTATACAAAGAGATCTTGATCTAGTTTATACAGGCTTCCTCAATTCATCCCTCTTTCTCTATTCTCTCAAAACAGAGTGAGAAGAGGTAAAAAAAAGGGTGGATAGGGAATTAAACCTGTATAAACTGCAAGCCTGTCTAATGTGGGTTTGAAGATATGAACTCTTATGAACTCAATACAGTTCAATAACATTTGCAGTACATGTACATTATCTAACTGTTATATACAACTGTTTATGCAACCAAAAATCCAGTCCTCAAAATAAACTCAACCAGTCAACCAGTCACACTAAAATAAAACACAATAATCATATCATAACAATTTAAACCCAAATGTACAACAGCTAGTACAGGACACACACATTATACAAAATAATGAAAATCAACCTAACAAAGTGAGTCCAGTACATACAGCATACATGTACATGTATATGTACATTAATTGTTAGTAGATGGTCTTATTGAACATGTACAAACAAATCAATGACAAATCCCAATGATACTAAACATGTACATGTCCGGACACAGCAGAGTAGAAAGAGTACATGTACACAGTTATACAGCATACATGTATGTGTACGTTGTATGTGTAAGTGGTACTATGATGCATGTATGTACATATATTTATGTTGGTAGTATAGTACCATCATGAGATCCATCAACCAGTAACTGTATAGTATCAGTAATCTCATATCTTGATGCA
>NW_003548916.1:6731-7720 GCF_000090795.2 Amphimedon queenslandica | reverse complement strand
AGTGGCCACGTTGGCTTCATGGACTAACTGAAAAACAAAGATTAATCTGGGCATGAGTAATTATTAATTTTAATAATATTTATTATTATTATTATTTCAGGTACAAGATATTATTTCTAGATGTACTTTTTCCATTAAATATTAAGAAAATAATTTTTGTTGATGCTGACCTTGTATACAATTTAGTTATAAAATTAATAATAATAATCGTAATTAATTATAAATAGTTATAAATGATTAATTGTTATAATTAGTTATTAATAGTTATTAATTGTTATTAATAGGTGGTTCGTACTGATATGAAGGAATTGTTGGAGGAGCCATTGGATGGAGCACCTTATGGATACACTCCTTTCTGTGATAGTCGTACTGATATGGATGGATTCAGGTAATTAATGATATGTATGTAAATGGACAAATTTTGTCAATAATGGGAAGGAGAGGATTTTTTAAATAATTTCTTATGTTGTGTAGAAAGTTTGAGCTGATTATAATCAGAATTAGATTTTTAAAGAATTTTAAAAATTGCTCAAAACGTCAAGCCAAAGTCCCTGTACTACAGGGTCATAATCATTGGCCACATTTTGCCAAAAATGAAAAAGGAGAAAATTCTTTATTTTTATAATTTTTTCTGGTACATATACATGTACATGTACTTATGTTGTGTAGAAAGTTTGAGGTGATTCTAATCAAAATTGGCTTTCTTATGAATTCTAAAAGTTACTCATGCTTTATGGAGAAACCCTAGAAACAGGCTTACAAAATGCAAATTAAAGGTAAATTTTGACAAATTTTGTGTCAAATTCAAAGCTTTTTGTATGGAAAAAGTCAGATCGCCCATGCAATTTTGACTGTGACCTTAACTGTAAATCTAGCTTTACATGCAATTGTGGTTACTAACTTGCTATGACAAATGGAATATGTCTCTTTTACCCTATTTTTCATCTTTCATTTCTCTCTCTCTCTCTCTCTCTCTCTCCCTCCCTCCC
>NW_003548916.1:2486-3850 GCF_000090795.2 Amphimedon queenslandica | reverse complement strand
CACCCTCAACCTAGGTTGTTACCTTCCGTATTGGAGGTCTTTGTCAGCTTTGTGACAGAAAAAAGTCTAGCCAGTTATAATGAAAGGTAGTAGTATCCAAAGCAAGGGTAAAATAGACAATAAAAGGTCTTAGAGGTGAAGAAACGCTCAATGAAAGAGTTTGCTTGCACTTTGCCACCATTTTGGGTGTGGCTAGGAATGACGTTTTGTGATGCAAACATTGATTTACTTCCTGTGGCAACTCAAATGAAACTGACTATATCAAATAACTCACCTCCACTAGTTAATAGTATTTCTTTTATTTGAGTGTGTCCTCCTTCATTAGCTATCTCTACTGCACTCTTTCCTCTCTCATCTTTACTGTTAGGATCAGCTCCTAACTGCAGTAGCATTGATACTTCAAAACTATCACCAGCTTTAACTGATTCATGGAGCGAAATGTCAAAATTGTTATCATCTTTTCGTCTGATAGGAATCGCTTTATTGTCAACAGCAACTTCCAATATTCCTAATCTACTCATTGAGTTTGTTTTATTATTGATAGCATCAATAAGAGACTGTGATAGTAAGGTTGGTATTAACAGTGTAACAATGACCGAGCCTTTCTTGATAGAAATGTGACTAAAAAGATTTTCAATTTCTGGCTCAAAGTAATATTGGAGGACACTTTTAAAGCTCTTGATTGTCATTTCATCCCATCGTCCATTTAGTTTGATAACAATTGGCTTAGTGGTTGACAAATCTAAAAATGGAACTTCTTTATCAATAACTGATCGTATGTGCTTCAATTGTGATGATTCTGAGAATTTATCAACACTATCAATGTATTGAGTTAGTATAGTTTGTGCATTTGAAAGGTAAGTGTCTGTCAAGTGTTTAAGTACACCACAACTGAAGAAATCATAATGAGGCTGAAGAGAATCAAATAATTCATCAACATCACCATATTTTAAACTGGATACTTGAATGCTTAAATAAGCTGCTGCACTCCTAGCTACAGCTTTAAGCTTCACTTTACCCTTTTCCACCAGCTCCTCAAACTCATCTCTTATATTAGAATCAAGAGATGCAAAACGAGAATTAAGACCTCCAATATTGGTAGCAACTTCACTCTTTGAACTGAGCTCAATGACAGTAGTAGGAGTAGATGATTGTGATCCAGTGATTGTTGGTTGTGGTGTGTGAGATTGTGCAGTGACATCCACTGGTTGAAGTGGTCCCTTACTGACTGATGGTTGCTGCTCTAGATTAGGATCAACACAGCCACCTTTCATTTCTATTATAAATTGATTTTAAAAATAAATAAATAAATTATTGTTTCTTACTTAAATTTCCCATTAGTTTATATGCTATATTGTTGAGTC
>NW_003548916.1:0-2187 GCF_000090795.2 Amphimedon queenslandica | reverse complement strand
TGTACCTGTAGGAGGAGCTGGTCCTAATTTTGATAAAAAGCAAAAAATTGCTGCAATAGCTTCCAAATTAAAATTTTATTATTTCCCATAAGAATAAAATAATATTATTCATGATTTTAAAATTATTAATTACATTTGTATATGGTATACTAATCTATGAATCATGATTTATTCTTAATAATCAATTATTGCCCAGTAACAGTGTATACTTTAGTCCAGTAATGTAACACTCACCAGTAGCAGTACTGTGTACATCATTGGTTCCTTTGATATCATTACCACTGATCATAGCAATACGTTCTATAGAATGCACACACACAGTCAATACTAATACAATCAGTGATATTAACTTACTCTCTTGATCTAACTTGTCAGCTCCAGCATTCTCATTCATAGATTTAAGAGCATCTGACAGCGAGTCAAAGGTAGCTCCTCCTTTACTGTCAACATTATCAGCTCTACGCAACCATCTGGCAATGCATTCAATAAAACGATCTTCTACTTTTGAGTAGCTTTCTGCAATAGCGTCCAGTGAGTCCATGAGTAGTCCTAGTGTCAGTCCTAGTTCCTTCCATCTCCTCTGAGGGAAACCACATCTCTTCAACAGATTAAGTACATCAATAAGTTGATCTAAATAATAATTATTATAGATCTAGTACTTATAATGGATATTATCTACCAATAGTCAAAGGAGAAGAGAAGAGAGTAGGAGGAGAGGAATAGTTGCTGCTCTTCGTCGCCATTGTTTACTTTTAGTTTGCAGAAAGGTTAGGGTGGGGCTGGGTAAGGGCGTGGCTCATTCACTAATTGCATTCCTTAAAGATGGCGGCAGAAAGAGAACATTAAGTGACCTTTCTCTTCTCACTAGCAGAAGACACTCCAGTGAGAACAAGCCACAGGGAAAGGAAGAGAAGAAGTACCAGAGAGTTTATTCCAGGAAGTGACCAAAGAAGATTACACTGACATAATTCACACGAGTCAAGGAGGTAATTTTGTTCTCTCTCTCTCTCTCTCTCTCTCTCTCTCTTCTCAGCTTTTATGAAAATCTGGTAAGCCAATGTTTATGTGTCGGGTGTGGATTATTATTATTATTATCATATTTAATTAGATCTACGTCTCATAGAGTTCTTGCACTTATGTAATCAATGGAAGGGTGTGGCTAAATTTGAGCTAAATCGTCCGCCATGTTGGGTGGCAAGAATGTACATGGAGGAATGGAGAAAAAATCTGAATAAATTCTGCAGTTGACATTTCAGGTTAAAGAAAGGTAGGAGAGAGTACATCATGCAAGAGCTCTATTGTGAATTACTGTATGAGTTTGTGAATTTGATTGCTTTCAATTCATGTCCTAAAATATTTTAATGTACATGTGTACACGAATATTCTTTATTTTTATAGAATGATAAATTAGTATCAATTTGGCCAATGACCGTGTACTACAGTACAGGGATTTTGGCCCAATTTTGTAGAAACTTAAAATATTTGTTAAAAATCTAATTTTTGTCGGAATTAGCTCAAACTTTCTACACAACATTTCTGATACTTATTGATGTCCTTATGCTTTGTAGAAAGTTTGAGCTGATTTTGACTTTGATTTTTCAAATTACGGCCATTTTAAGAAATTATTGAGATTCTGAAAAATACCCAAAGCTATAGCCAATCTTTTTTTTTAGAAAAATGGCTTTAAAATCACCCCAAATTTTATTATATCCTTATGCTACATAAAAAGTTTGACCTGGTTCTGATTAAATTTTTGAGTTACATGTACATGTATGACCAAAATCAAAAGTAAATATACATATGTACATGTACATGTGATCCTTTATCTCCATGTCTCTCACTATTTAGAGTGTTGATAGAAAATATGTGTTTCATTTACCATTTTCTTGCTCACTCTTTCTCTTTCACTCTCTTGAACTTCCTTCCTCCTCTCCCTCCCTCCCTCTCCCCCCTCAGTTTGAGCAGGAGTTAGAATCCTTACAAGAGGCTCACAGGTCAATGGTGGCCAGTACTGCAAGGAAAGAGAAACTGGAATTGGTAATGAGACAAAAGCTAGAAGAGGAATTGAAGCAATACAGAGAATAACTGGACGGCTCCTCCAACTCAGTGGGGACTGCAGCTTCCACTTCCCCTAAAGCCATTATCATTCTCTCCCATCTCGGGGAAGATAGCAGATAAAATAAAAGG
>NW_003548915.1:6104-7723 GCF_000090795.2 Amphimedon queenslandica | reverse complement strand
GTAGTTACTATATAATTAATTACGTACATATCTTACTTCCTAATAAGGACTACCATTACTACACTTTTAATGAACTAATTTAATTAATGAACTTTTTAACCGTAACTCGAAAATTTCTTGTCAGAAAAAGCTCAAATGTTTTACACAGCATAAGGACATCAGTATCACATTGAAGTCCTTATGCTGTCAAAATGTAATAAAAAATTGAAGTGATCTTGGAGCCATATTTAGAAAAAACCATGGGATACAAAACAGTGTACATGTATGTGTGTGTGTGGGTAGTTACTATATAATTAATTACGTACATATCTTACTTCCTAATAAGGACTACCATTACTACACAAGAATGAACCATTAATTAAAAACTACTCCATCATGAATCAATAGATGACACACACACACACAGATCGAGGCAGTATATATTATTTGTCAGAAACAGCTCAAACTTTCTACACAGCATAAGTACAAGTACATCAATATGTATCAAAAAATGTGCTAAAAATTTGGTGTGATTTCAGAGCCATTTTTTGGAAAAAACTATTGTATCTTATTTATTAATTCCCTTACCCATTCACTTTCATCTTCATTTTGTCTCTCACTACAAAAGGATTACCTTGAATAGCACCACCTTCACTATCAAGGGACACAACATTACTACAAACAAACAAAACATGTAAACAACAACAAAAATAAACAAAATAAAAATATCAATAAATACACTTACTCTCCAGTCCTTACAACAGATGTGCTCAGGAATCTATCAAAGTCGGTTAGTTGTAAGTTTTGTAGATTTCATCAAAACTGTCTCTGTCAGTAGTGTCATTATTAATATGAGGTACTGCTGGAGGAGTGGGTTCTTCTTCTTCAGGATCATCTTCAATATTAGCAATTACTATAAAAATAATATTTAATGATAAACATAATTACAAGTAATTAGGAATAAAATGTAGTTCTTAATTAATGTCATCAATGCAGTGTACATGTACATGTACATGCGTCAGAAAATCTAAAACTGCTCTTTTCAATTTTGGCAAAATTTGGGTTGCCCAATTTTATGTACCACAAATTGCTATAAACTAAGTTAATGTGTGTGTGTGTGTGTGTGTGTGTGTGTCAAACCTTGTCCTTCATATTGTGGTAAAGGTAGTGATGATATCAGTTCATCTTTCCACCATTTGGTAGGACTAAAAGTGAATATAAATACATCATACTCCAATTATTAAGAACAAACTATAATTTATTATTTTGGAAATTATGCTACACAAAATATTTCACTAGTTACATGTACATGTACATGTAGGCCAGTACACACATGAATGATAATTATTGGTTGTGTTAGTAATAGAAATAAAAAATCTAATATTATTATTATAAAAGCTACTACAATATAACCTGATCTATCAATCATACAGTTACTTTATGAAATACATGTACATGTATACATCTACATGTACTGCCCCACCCACCTCTTAAACAGTTTTGGTGATTGTGGTTCCCGAGCTGTCCTATGGTGTAGATAATAATCAGTTGATAGTTCCCATACATTGGCTTCTCCTTCTTTTGGTACAAACACTCCAAGGAACACGTTAATAGCCATCTGCTTGTCTGTGTCTAATGGG
>NW_003548915.1:2367-4357 GCF_000090795.2 Amphimedon queenslandica | reverse complement strand
ATAGATCAGATCCTACGTTGTATATAAATTTTCAACCCCAAAAAATAATTCCCAGTTTACCAACTGTACAGTAACTATGCATTCATAATATAGAGTGAAACAAAATGGCGAATTCGCAATTACATGCATTTTCAGATCTACAGTATTAACATACCAGCCTATACATGCAAAAACTTGCCAAAAGTTTAAAATTACTCCACTAATTTTCCTACTTCATGCTTACTTCGATGGTTTTATTCCTGGACAGAGAAATCCTTTACTGTGTATGTACTCCAGACCTACAGCAGTTTGACGAGCCCAATGCATCACATGATTATATTCATAAGTATAGCAATGAGGATATGACCCATGTAATACTGCAATAAAGAAATAGAGAGCTGCTACATTAATGCTACATGTATGTAGAAAGTTTGAGGAGATTCCGACAAACATTTTAAAAGTTACATGTAATTAAGGTCATTTTTAAAAAGTAGCAATTTTTTGGAAAAAAAGCAAACGCCATGGCAAAATCACCCTCAAATTTATTACATTCAAAAAATAATTCTTGTATACCTGTTTCCAAAGAATAAGGAGCAAATTCCCTTATAATGAAGCGCTAAAAATAATCAAAAACAATTAAGGTTATTTGGAAATGTAACTGAATTTTTGATACTATACATGTAAACTAACATAGCTATATAGTAGTACGTAGTCTTAGATCAATTTTGATCAAAATTGAAGAAAAAGAGAATTCTCTATTTTTATAATTTTTTCTGATAGATAATTGGATATACATGTACTTATGTTGTGTAGAAAGTTTGAACTGATTCTGATAAAAATAAATTTTTATGAATTTTCTAAGCTGCTCTGAAATTGGGTCAAATTAAGTCCCTTTACTACAGTACAGGTCACGGGCCAAATTTTGCCAAAAATTGTAAAAAAAAGAATTCTCCATTTTAATATTTTTTCCTTGTGCATATACAGGTATTTGTGTAGTAAGTTTGAACTGATTTCAATCAAACCCAAATTTTTACAAATTTTTAAGTTGGTCAAAAATTGGGCCAAATAGTAAATATTATAATATTTTGTGCACTTCTGTTTTGTGAACTCAAGTTAGTCAAACTTGAGTTCTTGTGTAGAATTGAAACCTGTGTAGTTATTCTGTAGTTATTCTGAGAATAACTACACAAATTTAATTCCCTAAAAATTTTTGGTAAACTTAGTTTGAACATGGTTGAAAAAATTCATGATGCTGTGGGGCCCCATGCAACTGATGCAGTACAAAGCAGTCAATACATAATACACATACATGTATATATAGTGGCATCTCTTTTTACAAACACCTTATAAAGATAACAGTGTACATATAGGTGTCCTCATTTAAGTGCTTGTATACCAAATGGGATTCCCATGCAGTTTTATACACTGTACCTCATTTGGTCCTGTTCCAAGGAGAACTGCAATATTATCATGTTTCTGAAGAGAATTGAAAATTAATAACTGAATTAGAGGAGAAGAGAAGAGGGAACAGGTATTATATATAAGTTAATGTGTCACTTTTAAACTGACCTCTTGTTCTAATTCTTTATGCTCTCTTGCTAATATGGAATACTTGACAGCAACATCCTGTTCCCTTGTGTGCTGCAAAGCGCACTCTGTCAGAAGAACCTATCCCTATAAGCTATAAAAAAATAATAGAGTAAGTTGGGGCTATTCTGTCCCTCTTTTTAAACTAATGTAAAATTTGTGTGCAGCGCTGTCACAATAGCCCCGATTAGATGGTCCTCTTTCTCCTATTGTAACTTCTTAACTATAGCACTCAAAGGACTGAAACAAAGACACGTCTATTCTGCACAGAATTATCTAACCACCAGCATCACATAACAGCTTGATCTTTATAAAGTGCAGCTAAGCAAATCTGGGTAAAAATTTGTGTTCATTAGCTTTTCATGTATTATCATCTAGTGATACAGTGTTTGTATATCTCCGGTCACTGCATAAATTTCCCACT
>NW_003548915.1:0-2288 GCF_000090795.2 Amphimedon queenslandica | reverse complement strand
TGATAAATAAAATAAATGAAATGAAGCAAAGAAGAGCGAGTTATGACTTTGTGAATATTTAATTAGATCATAGTGCAGAAACGTGTCGGAATAGCCCCGAGTTACTCTAATGTACAGTAATAACAGTCTCAACTAAAGTATGTAGTACATTTTATGTGATCTTTCATGCTTTACATGTAGCTGCCCATGTTAATGACACACTTAATTTGCCACAATAATTAAGTACAACAAATCCCCACATAAGCACAATGATATATATACCCACATGATTTAAAGTGTAACAAAACTTGTGGGATACCAAAATTTTTAAAATTGCCAGCCAATTATGATTCTACAATCTCTTTAAATATTAGCTGCAAATTAAGTAGTAGTACAGTTAGTTATAAATTATAATACACAATATTTTACCGTGTCCTTTGGCTTGAATTTCAGGGCTATTTCTTCAATTACTGGATACTCTGTTCCAGCAACAACCTTCTTGATATCTTCCTCTGCCTTAGACATGACTAGTATCTGTATGTATCTATTCTATTGTACTCGATAGTGCCACTGCTGTACCAGTCTTACCAGTGATGGCGAGAGTGGTGGTGAAGCATGAAGAAATATAACAGGAACCGGAAATGAATTATTTTCTACGAATTCATTTCCTGTGCCACAAATTTCAGGTAGTCTTCCTTTTAACCTTTTACTAAAATTATATTTATTACTGAATAAATAAACAATTATTATATAAATGACACAATATAAAATGTGTAATTTGCATTAACTACTGATGATCAGCTTTATTACCATTACTGCCACTCAGTCTCCTTGCAATCAGCAATACTATTACTAACACAATAACAATAATAAGAAATAAAATCATATAATTTGATGATCCTCTTTGTGCTTCTCTCTTTACACTACCATCAACCCTTGACACTGATGGAGGAAGAGGAGGAGGGGGAGAGAGGGAGGGAGGGGGAGAGAGAGGCTGATCAGTTTCTTCTTGTCCACGATATCTAATTCCACTAGTTGATGATTCTTTATTAATCTCAGTCTCTCCTTTATCTTTATACTCATCATGTGACTCTTTGATATCAATATTCCTTTGATTTGATTGGTCGGTTGATGGAGGGCGAGGCTGGGGAACACGTGAGGTTTCACTTTGTCGCTGGACTTGCTGCTTAAATTGAGCATCAACTTCTTCTTGAGACTGAAATAAATAAATTTTATTAATAATAACTATATGAAATATAATGGTGGAATAATTATATCTACACTAGGCAGGGAAACAAGTTGCATGTAATTGTACATGTACATGAGTTTGCACAATACTTCTTCTTAAGGTGTGAAAAAGTGAGATAAATTTTGGCTTTATTATGATAAAAAGCAAGTTAATTTTACATGCATAGAAAACAACAATAGTTCAATGGCTGAATTATAATTACATGTACTGATGTATAATATATGTGTGAACAGTATATGTGATATTATACTTTGATTGCCATTTGTGATACAATGTCTTCCATTTCTTTAGTAATTTTAGTATCTCGTGCCTCCTCTTCACTTCCTTCAGGTAAAGCTGTCCTGTTAGCAACACCACAACTAGGACAAACCCACTCTAACGACCTAGGAATGAATATAATTGTAATTTAAATTGGCTTAAACATTGTACATGTAAGCTATTATCAGGGTTTCCCACAAAGCATGCTAAGTGAGCTAAACACCATGAGCTTCGTGAGCTCACAAGCACTAAAATACAGTACACAGTAGACAGCAATTGGAGCAATTTTAAAAATTCATAAAAAATCCGAATTCGATTGGAATCAGCTCAAACTTGATGCACAGCATAAGGACATGTATATGCATCACCCCATACTATGTAATACTGTGAATTGGGTCGTACATATAGGTAACTAAGGATACTCCGTACACTAATGCATAGTAAAACAGAGTATGTTGTAACTCAAATAATTTTAGTAACTTAGTAATTCTAAGGTAGTACACAGAAACACGTAGGCAAAGCTGGACATGAATGATAAAAGTACAGTAGAAACACTGATGGTCAGACATAGGAGGAAATTGTTATGATCAAATTCACCTTTAGCCCTTTACAGCACTGGTTGCTAAGGTGAATGGGATATAGGGGGTGTCTGTATTCTTATCATTTGTAAGCTATCAAAACTTTCTCTAGTCACTCACTCTCCTACCCACCTCCTCTCTATAGATCTAGTCTCTAGTCTCTATAGAGGATCACTCTTAGGATCCTATCATCAGTTCTACTGTGTTGTATCTTCAGTCTTCTC
>NW_003548914.1:4644-7724 GCF_000090795.2 Amphimedon queenslandica | reverse complement strand
ATAAGCAGCATATTACTGGTGCTTTAAGAGATTTGCCATTTATTAAAACTGCATTATTGGGAGCATTTAAGACACCATGTAACCTGTATGATCCTGAAAATGAGTTTCTTGTAAAATTATTCAGTGGTGAAGATAAATTTCCTGGGGCAGAATTTAAACCTTATTTGCCTATTTTACGAGAATGTGGCTTAAAATCATTTGTAAATGCTAGTGAAATTTTTCAAATAGTCAACTCTATTTGCTTGCAATCCACAGCTGGCATTGCACAAACCAGTAGCGTATCATATTCAAAAGCCATGGCAGTTTTGCAATATTTATCATCATTTCCTGATGAATTGAGTCAGAAAGTATCCACAAATTCAGACTCACTATTAGTTGCATTAAAAAAGCTCAATGCACAGTCCTGTTGGCTACCAGTAGCAAGTAAACATCCTCATGAATATCCTTCCTGTTTAGAGTGGAAAGGCTCAAAGTATCAGTTTTGTTTAGCTTCAGCTAAATCTATTGCTAATCCATTGATGTTAGTATCAGAAGACCTTGCTTCATCTCATTTACCATTAATAGCAGGCTCTCAAGCCTTTTTTGTTCAAGGAGTTCCAGTTCAACTCATGGAGCAACTGGGAAGATCTCAAGCTCTAATAACAGCCATTGCATCTCATTTTAATGAGGTAATTAAGAATGAACATAAAATACATAAAAATCTTTTATCAAAAATTTCCATCGAAACATATACCTATTTAAAAAAGAATAAACTGTTTTGCAGTGCAAATACTTTTGCTGCTTTTGATAATTGGGTATTTATTGAAAACAAGTTTTTAAGCCCACAGCAAATAGCAATAGAAGCTAATCCTACCTTTGAAGCAAATTTGGAACCATTTGTTTATGTATTACCAAGTAATTTGTCAGATTTTGCAGATATCTTTTCCTTACTTGGCATAAATCATCAAGTAACACCTCAACAGATTTTTGGCATTCTTCATTCAATAAAATCTGCTACTCATGATCAAATAACTGCTACAAAAGCTTGGACAATAGTCACAGCTATACTAGAATGGCTAGCAGAAGATATCAATAGAATTGGTGACGGCGATGTTCTTGTACCAGTTGAGAGTAAGTCCTTTTTTCCTAATCTTATTCCTGTTCAAGAGGTATCCTATACCAATAATGAAGTGCTTTGTAATATTGCTAATGCTTCGGGTGAGGAGTATCATCTAATACATCCCAAAGTGTCTCATTTGTCAGCAGAGCTGGGAATAGCTCCACTAAGTGATCAACTTAACATAACTGAAGATATATTTGAAGATGCTGGTCAACATGAACCAATAACAACTCGTCTTAGAAATATTCTAAAAGAATATAAAGATGGTTTGACTATTATAAAGGAGATGATTCAAAATGCTGATGATGCTGGGGCAACTGAAGTCAATATATTATACGACAATCGAACACATTCAACTAAAAATTTAATACTTAAAGGAATGGCAGATAGTCATGGTCCAGCATTGATAGTACACAACAATGGTAGTTTTACTAAAGAAGACTTTGAAAACATAACCAAACTGGCTGGTGCTACTAAAGCTAACCAGCCACTTAAAATTGGTAAATTTGGTATTGGTTTTTGTTCAGTGTATCACATCACTGATGTACCTTCCTTTGTTAGTGGCAAGTGGTTGTATATATTTGATCCAACACTTCAATTCCTGAAAGGTGTAGTCCATGATCAAAGCAAACCTGGTAAAAAAATAAAGTACCAGCAGTCAAGGATTTTTTCTAATTGTCAGGATTTGGTGCCTTATGAAGGTTTATTTGGCTTCAGTTCTTTATCAGACTATGAAGGGACAATGTTCAGGTTTCCTTTTAGAACAAGTTCCAGTCAGATTAGTTCTACAGTTTACAATGAACATCTTGTAGAAGATATAAAAAGAGATTTAATTGAGTGTGGTTCTAAATTATTGCTCTTTTTGCAGCACGTGAAGCGCATCACATTTAGTTCACTGAGAGGCAATGAGAAAATCATTGAAGTCTCAATTGATGTTAGTAGCAGTAGTAATGATGATATTCACGAAGTTGTGATCAAGTCACCACATAATGGAAGTGGTACTGAACATTGGTTAATAGCTAGTCAAGAAGAGCAGTGGCGATACCAGAATAACATAGAACCAGCTGTGGCTTCTGTAGCATGTCAACTTGATAGAACCAACACAAATTGTTATAACTGTAAGGAAACAGAAGGAAATGCATTTTGTTTTTTGCCATTAGCATTGCCTAGTACTGGCTTACCAGTACATGTCAGTGCTAATTTTGCTGTTATGAGTAACAGAAGTGGTATTTGGACTGAAGTTTCATCAGGTACAGTTACTGATTCAAAAGAACGATGGAACAAAAACCTAATGGAAAAAACTATACCGGAAGCTTATTGCAAATTACTTCAAAAATTGCAAGCAATGCACTGCTCTGGAACTTTACTTGACTATGAGTTCCATATGTTGTGGCCACTTGCTACAAATCTACACATGAAATATCCATGGGTTTTTCTTGTTGCTGGCTTGATAAAGCTGTTATCAGAAAAAGAGCTCTTCTACTCAGCTTCATTAAATAAATGGCAGACACTAAAGCAGTCTAGTTTTATTCCTTCACAGTTATTCTCAATAGATGGTAAGTATTCCTTTCCTGAAGAGGCTCTTTGTATTCTTCAATTACCAGTAGTTTCTTTACCGCCTGGCCATATGCAGCAGTTGAAGATGTTAAATGATAGCCTACATGTTCTTAATGAAGATAATTTTACTAGGTGTTTTTTATCTAATATAATATTATTTGATGAACACATACAAATTCGCAATCAAGTTATATTCCGTATGTTATTAGCTATTGCCATGTCAGAGCAAATAGATTCAGATGATTATGAGAATGTCAAAAGCAAAATAAAAAAGTTTCCATGCATCCCATGCTCTCCTAATGGCATGAACTTAAAGGTAGCCAACCAACTAATTGACCCAGTTGTATTTACAGACATATTTGACCCTGATGATGCCATGTTTCCTTTAGCAAGCTTTTGTCAAAATAATTTGGTACTTAACATG
>NW_003548914.1:0-4634 GCF_000090795.2 Amphimedon queenslandica | reverse complement strand
GACATATTTGATCCTGAAGATGCTATGTTTCCTTTATCTAGCTTCTGTCAAAATAATTTGGTACGTAACATGTTAGTTGAGTTTGGAATGATGTCAGAAAAACTATCAATGGACATTATTATTAGAAGTGCTGAAACAATTGAATCAATCATTGTTACTGACAAAAGTAAAGCAATGAAAAGAGTAAAAGCTATATTGCAATATATAACTTCTCCTGTGCCTGATGAGCTGAAAAAGATGAGATTTTTACCTGTTTTACCAAAGCCTCAGCATTACTTCATAAATTGGAAGGGTGAGGGTCATGTGCTACTGTCTCCTTATGGACTAATTTGTAATTCACGTAGTACAGCAAGAGGCACTGCTCTCATAGTTGGCTCTCAAAGAGCAATACTTAATACTAATTCTGTCAGTGATGGAGGTTGTGGCACTATAGGACAAAGGGTGATTAAGTTATTAGAAATTGCTACTAAGCCATCATTTGATGAAGTTCTGAAACACTTAAATACTTTGATTCGTTCATTTAAACCATCTGCACCTAGAGTTCATTATGAAATTATTAATGAAATGTGTCGTGAAATATATACTTTTTTTGATGAATTACTTGATAATCCTTTGCTTCATGAGTCATTATCACAGTATTACAATAAACCATTTATATGGACAGGTAAAACTTTTGTTTGTCCATGGGATGTGGCTGTTAACTGGAATTATCATGATGGACCATATCTTTACAAGCTGCCATCAATGCTTTCTGAAAAAGATAAACTTTTAAAATGCCTTGATATTAAGAAAGATTTTAACTATGAGGACATATTGGTAGCTTTTGAGAAAATGTATAAAGAATTTGAGTCACATCAACTTCAAGAAAGTGTTCGAGATATTGCTTTGAGCATGATTTCAGAGTTAAATTCAATGACCATTGATTCATCTCAAGTTTCAGATTATAAGAGAGATATTATACTTATTGATAATTCTTTTACTCTTCGACAAGTCAGCCAATTATCCTTTAATGATTCACCATGGCTACCACCAGACAATGAGAGCTTCTTTGTACACAATAAACTAACTCGAGAAGTAGCACTGACACTTGGTGTTAAACCCACATGTAGCAGGTTTTTGAATAAATTTGCCCCTCAGTCACAACAAAGTTTTGTTGGGGTTCCCTTTGGTCAAAAGGAAGAACTCACTCGACGTATTAGGAATATACTGCAGGAATATCCACTTGATGCAACATTTCTTAAAGAACTACTACAAAATGCTGATGATGCTAAAGCTACTAAAATAAGAGTAATACTTGACAAAAGACAGCACAAGAAAGAAAAAGTACCTTCAGAAGAATGGGGAAAAGAATTACAAGGACCTGCCCTACTGGTATGGAATGATAAGGAATTTAGTGATGCTGATTTGGAGGGTATTCAGAAGTTGGGTCTTGGTTCTAAGCGTGACGACGATGAATCAATTGGCCAGTTTGGTATTGGTTTCAATGTAGCATATCACCTGACTGACTGTCCTAGTTTTATTACTAGAGGAAACACACTTTGTGTATTTGACCCACACTGCAGATACATACCAGAAGCAGATCACTCCTGTCCTGGAAGACGATATAACATTGATGATAACTTTTTAGAAGGTATGAGTCATCTTAAATCCAGCTTTCTTTGGGTTTCATCATCTAATGTTCATTGGCCTGATAATTTAACAACTGGTACTCTCTTTAGATTCCCATTACGAACACAAAGTGGACTCCAATCAACTGAATTGTTAGACAAAACAGCTTTCAAAAAACACATTTCTGTCAGTGTAATGGAAGAGAAGCTCACTAATTGGGTGAATGAAATTGAAGATGCTCTTCTATTCTTGAATCACATCAAAAAATTTAGCTTCTATATTATTGATGATAAGCACAGCTCATTAAAGCTGAGCTATGAAATAAGTATTTCACAAGAAGACCAACAACAGAGAGAAGGATTCCATCAGAAGCTGCTTTCTTTCAAAACTAGCAAAGAGCCATTTATTGTGACATATCCAATACAGCTTACTATTGTGAAGCCTCATAATGAAGAAGTTACTAAAAGATGGCTCATTCAAAATGGAGTTGGTAATTTATCAAAATCTCCAACAGAACAGTTATCACTTAATAGAGTTCAGCCAAAGTATGGCATTGCAGCTCCTTTGGATGGAGATACTCATATACATGGGCATGTTTTTTGCTTTTTGCCATTACCTGTGTTTACAAATCTTCCAGTACATGTCAATGGTCAATTTGCTCTAAATAACAATCGTCGTTCACTTTGGAATGGAGACAAGGAAGACAATAAGATAAAATGGAACAGATTCATCTTACAAGCTATAGCATATTGCTATGCATTGCTGTTAGACAAAGCTAGACCTTATTTTATTTCTGAGTCTGAAAGTTATTCTTTACGAGATTTTTCTTCAATTATTAACAGTTATTATGATCTTTTTCCTCTACTCAAGAAAGGTGGTGATAGTGAAAGATTAGAGGGTGACTGGCATACATTAGCTCTTAATGTAGTGCAACATCTTTATGATCAAAATACATCTGTTCTTGCAATTCAGGTCCTGACATCACAAAGTAAGGCAAAAGTGGAGTGGCGTTCATTGGAAAGTGATAATGGATTTACCCAGGTATACTTTCAGCCTGAGCATGTTAAGAGTATAATACCTGTTGTAAATAAAATTCAAATGTCAGTAACTTGTGCACCTCATTGTATCTATCAAACCTTTAAGAAAGTATATCATCCTCCAATAATAAGTCCAATGTCTGTATTTTCCTTTTATACTAATTTTTCTTCTTTGATTTTGACATCTGGTGTACCAGTTAAGCTACAGGAAAGTCCTTTTCAAACTATTCAATGCTTTCAAGAATTTCTTAAATATATTTTATGTCATTCCTCTGAGTTTCCAAAATCTCCTAATGGCTATCCACTCTTGCTCACATCTGATGATATTCTTAGAAATTTTAATGAGAACGACCAAGTACTTTATAGTAGCTATTTCTCACTTTTTTCTAAAAGTAAAGCTAAGTTCTTGCATCCAGAACTCTTCAAAATATCTCTTTCACAGCGCTATTTTCTCAGTAAAAGTAACAGCAGTTTATTCAGTCAAATATCGAAGTTACTTCACGATAATTTACCATCAAAATTAAAAGGAAATGAAGCACCCAGCAATGTTATTGATGGTCATACCCTTAAAAAATTATGGGAATGCATTACAACAGATGACTATTTCATTATCTATCAGAATGAAATTGTTCAGGAGTGGGCCTTGTTACCAGCTAGGAATAATAAACTCTACAGTTATGCATCTGGTGTATTGCCAATTGTTGAACCTGACATAATGCACGTATTGCACAATGCTTTTAATGTTTTAAAGGATTTGAATGTCCCTATACTTGTATCTGAAGGATATCCTCAAGCAATATTTAATTATTGTCCTAGCATGACACAATACAATAGTATTTTGGATGTCATCTTTCATGTATGCAGACAAAATGAGCATTGCTTTACCCAAAAAGTTACAACGCTAAATGACTCACAAATTCAGGTTATAATGTCATACTTCAACAAAACATCATTTCATAATAACACAAAGATTTTAGACAAGATCCTATGCCTCCCTTTGTTCAAAAGTATTAATGGAACAGTCACAAAGTTAGTTGAAAAACGTGTTTGTCTTTGGCCTGATGACCCTCAATTCCCACTAGAAGCACATGATAAGTGGGCACCTATTGACAGAATTGTCTTCTTAGAAAGAGATGGATCTTGGAAATGGTTATGTCAAAATAATTTTTCTATTCTTGGTCAGGAGTTGTCACCTACTGAAGTGTATTGTGACATAATTTTTCCAGTATTTGACAGACTAAATTTTGATGAACGAATGTGTCACATGGAATACATTAGGAAGAGTCTCTTTCCTAATTTAAAACATGCTTTACAAATGACAGGGAAACAGAGTGAACAAGCTAAAAAGTTTGTTAACTGTGCAAGGAATTTGCCATTCTTAGTTTCTCATTCAAATGATGACAAACTTTATCCTGTTAATCATTTTGTTGATCATACCATGGAGATATTCAATTCATTCTCTGACAGGTTTAATTTTCTTGCTGAAGAATATAGAAAAGAAGAATGGCTTGATTTCTTGAGGTTTATTGGTCTTCGTACTAAGGTAGCACCAGAGGAATTTGTAAAATTTTGTGATGAAGTGTCAAAAAGTCATTGCAAAGATACCTCTACTGTACTTGTGGAATACCTTTTCTCAACTAAAGCCACGGCTATCCATAAGTCACCAGCACTCTTGTCTAAAATTTGTGAAATTCCTTTTGTTTGTACTGCTGATTTGAGTCCATTATCATGGATTGCTCCACCTTACAGTGCAGGTTTTACTTGTTTAAATGAAGCTGTTGGATATGAAGATGCTCCACTTCTGTGGACTGTTAGACCAGTTATAAAATTGCCAAAATACTCTATAACTGTGCTTAAAAACAGAAAAGGGAAAATTGTAATGGAGCCATCTGTCACAGATGTTTTTGAAAACATAATTAATATTTCAAAATCAGATTTGGCTGACTTTAACTTAATGTCAACATATAAACTACCATCTGTATCAAGAAC
>NW_003548913.1:5477-7726 GCF_000090795.2 Amphimedon queenslandica | reverse complement strand
TCTAATGCGGTAGCTCATTCTAATGAAATATTGTAAAAACACATGAAGCAAGAAGAAAGCTCGAGATCAAGCTCAACAACTTAGCTGGAATGAAACGGATGCTCTTCTTCTTTTTGCTCAGCTCAGAGGGTTATGATGGCATCCCAGACTCAAGATGTGACTAGAAAAGCAGCCTAGCTAGCAGCAGAGTCAGCACAATACCATGAATGATTCAAGCTCGCCCCATTAATCCATTGCATTTGACTAGTTATTACTTAACATCATTAGAGTATTAATAGGGTTCAATTAACTGCCTCCAATAATTGGGAGAGGGTGTAATTGGTTTAGCAACTGGTTCAGAATCCAGATTGGCAAAAATATCACCTTTAAACAATGATAAATTTAATAGGGATATGTTATTGTCAATCTGCATTCTGAACTGCTATTGTGACTATTACCATAAACAAAAACAAATTGTGGTATGTGAGAACATAAAAGTACATTTTGTTCTCACTCCACCATTGCATGTCACAAATAAGGTCCTGTGCATGAGTAACTACCATGGTTATATATGTATGTATAATCTGTAACAACTAGTGATAATGCTAAAGCATTTGAACCTAGCAAGTACACATTTCTACATGCATAATGCATCTGTCTGTAGACTAAAAATTTCTCACAAACTTTTTTGTGTTAGTATAATTCTTATAAAAATATCTTCCAATGTGTGCATTCAAGAGTGGATATACTTATTATTAATGTAGTGATTAGTGTACTATCAAAGCTGAGAATTATCAAGAGAATTAGAATACGTACATAGCTTATTTTGTAAGTTATTTTTAGTAAAAACATTGAGGATTCTTTAAGGCCAATTTACACTGCAAAATTAACATAAGGTAAGGCCATACGTTAAGACAGAAAGCACTGTATAAACCAATGGCCAAACGTAAGACTAGAGATAATTTCAACTCTTTCGTTACGTTAACGGTGCCCATTGGTTTATACAACACTTCCTGTCTAACGTATAGCCTTACCTTATGTTAATTTTGTAGTGTAAATTGGCCTTTAGTTTACATAACTTAAGTCATCATGGATAACATTGTATAAACAAGTTTCTAGTTCAGTTAGTGTCCAACTTTCTTCCTAACTGGCTACGTTAGTTATGTTGGTTATTTTGCCAATGACAAGTTAGAGTAAACTATGTGTATCACTTAATTGCCTTGAAGTTTCTACACAACTAGTGGTCACACATAACTTAATTACATGTTTTTATAATAGCACTATCGTGGTTTTATATCATCTACCACCTACCCTACTGACTGCTGGTAATAAAGGAGAAAATTAATTTTTGAAGATTTTTAGCAACTGATGAATTTTAGCAAATAGCTATGACAACTGGCTTGTAGCCACTTCACTAACATTCTAAATTTGCTCCCTAAAATAATACTATAGCTATGCAGTAGAGTATTCCAGGAATACTTAGTCTCGCATAGCCAGACCACACACTCCGTGACCAGTTAATGTAGAATCATGACAATATTTGAAATTGAATAGTATTTACAACAAAGGAATGAAAACACATTCAGTTCTGTCACCACATTAGCTGGTCATTTTGGAGGGAAAAATTTTGGTGAATTAGGTGTTTGATAGCTATTCACCAAAATCAACCCATCATTGTGAACCATTATGCACTGACAATATTTGCCTATTGATTTTTACCCCTATGTGATAGCTCTGTTGTTAAAGACTGATATCCAAGTATTTGGAGAACCTATATTTGTAGTACTGTTGATTATATCATCTTTTATTGTCCCTTTTAGACCATACTTTGTTATCTTAATGATGTTTTTATTGCATTTTAAAATTTTTGTAAAGTGCATTATAATACATGTTTCATTGTTTGTTTTCATCATAGCCACTCTTTTACTTTACATTTCCTCCATGATCAAAATTAGTGCAATAGCTCATTCTGACAGAAGCCAGCATTATCTCTACAAGTGTTTCAGTATTGTGACCAGAAAGTATACGGTGAGGCGAAGCATGCATGATTTTTATAAATGTGGTTGCTTGGAATTTATCCTTCTCATCTACTATTCATGGCAACATAGTATCTACCGTAGGGCGTCTTTTTTTGAGGGCTGTAAATTTCGCAAATTTGCCTAAAAATCAATTTCACGGATTTAATTTTTGCAAATTTATGCCGTCTGCCATCTTGTACCGTAATAATTTGATTTTTGCAGAAGTAATTTTTGTAAATCTTCAAGAAATCG
>NW_003548913.1:2900-4646 GCF_000090795.2 Amphimedon queenslandica | reverse complement strand
TTCACACGTCCCTCACTGCTACTAGTGCCACCCACGAGTCTAATAGAACCACTAGTGCATGCTAATCCATGACGTATTCTTGTTAAAAGAAAGGTTACTATCACCAGAATAGCTCCAAGTTTCATTACGAGGCGACTAGGTAAGAGTATCTATGGTAAGAGAAAGCGAAGCTTCCGTGTTTTGAGCGGACAAATTGAAAAAATCCAAACACCGTGTCCGGCAGTATACAAAAACCACATGGAAATCAGCAGAAGGGCGGAGCCGGAGTGATGAAAAGCTGTAGATCTAGCATAGGCTTGCTTTACTATTCTGTCTGAGTAAAAAGGTAATTAATGTATATATATATATATATATATATATATTATGTTACTATCATGCTATTAGTACACATTATTATGAGGTTGAGTTTGATGGAGAGTCTGGTCACATTAAATCAAGCACTGTATCTAGTATACCTATACAGAATGAACTTATAGGAAGTAGGCGTGCCTTTACAAAATTATATAAATTAAAAGTCATGTAGGTAATGATGGTAATGCAGATAATGATGGTAATGTAAGTACGAGAGGGTGCTCTAAAAAATAAACACTAAACCCCAATCCCAACCCTACGACCCCAGAGGCTAAGATGTATGAGAGGGTGTTTATTTCTTGACCCAAAAAGCCAAAAAATAGCAAAAAAGGTTATTTATAAAAAAGAAAAAAAATCATACACTGCAGCATGGTTTTGAGCAGCAGTCTTGACAGGATTCAAACCCGGGCCACTGACCAGATCTGCGCAATCCACACCAACCTCTCCACTGCACCACCACAACCCTGCTGCATAAACAGTGCTGATTGTCGTATTTATGCTTGATATCTGTATATAATGCTGTGTATTAGTATACTGGGGCGAAGCCCCAGTATACTATATATATAATTTTGTAAAGGCATGCCCACTTCCTGTAAGTTCCCTCTCTCTAGGACATTCTGTATACATACTAGTAGTGTCAACATGGATCAGCAATTCTACTGGTATAATGCTAGCACTGGGAATAACATTGATACACAGGTAGTTAATGATTCTATAATTGTTACATGATGCCTCTTTTTTATAGAATTCAAATGCATATATATTTCGTCCCAACAGTTCAATGACATTTCCTGTTGACAGTGGTGATGATTATGCTGAAATTACATCCTGTTACAGTAAAGCAATGTAAAATGTCAAAATTGGTGTTTAGAAAAAATAATTTTATAGGGTGAGTCATTGTCTGAGGTTCAGTGGCATATCTGAGGGGGACCTACAGGAGCTTGGGCCCCCATAATTTTTATTGATAATGATATTCATTGTTTGTTTTATTACCTACCACCTGGTAATAAAGTGAACCACTCTGTAATCATTTACAATACATTGCACAGCAGCAATCAGGCAAAAACAAAACAATCGTTTTATATTAATAATTGTTGAAAATGTAAGAATTTGATACTTTAAAATATGCAAAATGAAAATAATCTATTTTGGTACACTATACAAGCACCAAAAAGGGTGTGTTCAAAATTTCAGCACGCTTTGCGTGCCACTTGCCTCTGGGCCCCCTCATCATTTCCTTCCCAGCTACACTCCTGCTGAGGTTAGACAAGTATTCTCATCATGGGTGTCTTAACTCAAGTTAGTATCATATATTGCACATAATATTATAACATACAGTGTTAGGTTATTAGACTCTACAAGAACATACCAACAATTGAGCTGGAGTACACTGTA
>NW_003548913.1:0-2679 GCF_000090795.2 Amphimedon queenslandica | reverse complement strand
CTTAAATTAAGTACAGTACTTGCCAGCATTCAAAGCTAAAAGATTAATTAATTAAATTATAAATTAATTATTTTAGTATTTTTAAGTAAATTACTATATTTAGTAATACCGGGATATTTTGTCAATACCATACCGAGGTATCATTATATTTAATACCTCACAGCCCTACTATCCAGTTAATAGTAGAATTTTTATAAGAGTCAGTTAGTTTGTGCTTAAATAAATGTTAATGAACCATTGTGTTTATAGGATGAAGAGAAGAATGTTCAGTTTACTATACTTAATGACAGATCACAGGGAGGAGGTAGTATCACTGATGGCTCAGTAGAATTAATGGTATTTTATTCATAATAATTATTGAGTTTAAATGATTGTTTTTAAAATTATTTTTAGGTTCACATGCACTTAGTTGTAGGAGATGGTGCTGTTGGACCATTAAATGAGACAGGAATGAGTGGTGATGGTTTAATTATTCGTGGAAAGCACCTACTGTTGCTTGATAATGTGGATAACTCAGCACATACTCAGAGAATGATGGCAGAAGAACTATTAATGATACCAGAACTGTCTTACTTGTAATGTTGGAATAAAACTTGAAGACTATAATCTCAATTAAGGTATATCATTGCTGCTACTGGCTCTATTGTATATAATTTGTATTATTTTAGTATAGTGGACTCTCTGCTTCTCTTCCTGATAATGTTCATGTATTAACTCTTGAATATTTGGATCAGTCAACAATTCTTCGTTTAGATCATCACTTTGAGTCCAATGATCCTGGGAAATGGTCAACTACTATTGATGTTAAACTAAGAGTTGGTTGTAGTTTCTTACATGTACAGTATGCTAGAGCCTGGGTTCCCAAAGGATTAGGGTATGGTGCTCAGCTTCTTGTGAGTGAATTTTTGCTCAAAAATTTGACATATCTCATAATGGTATTTTGTCAAATTTCATCAAACATGGCAATTGTAGAATTCTTATTTGACACATGTTTTTATGTTGCGTAGAAAGTTTGAGCTCATTTAAATCAAAATTATAGTGTTGTTGTAGTTCCTTGGTACTAGAACTAAATCAATTCTAGTACTGCCTTTTTTTTCATAGTTCTAGTTCCAAGAACTAGAACTAGTACTATTTTTACAACCAATGTAAGAACTAGAACTAAACTAGAACTAGCTTATACAAGACTTGTAGTACTAGAACTAAACTGGAACTAAACTTTGCCAGAGTCTCAGTACTAGAACTAAACTGGTGGTACTAGAACTAGTTTGGAACTAGAATTGTAGAACAATATTACTTGACAAAGAAGGTACTAATTTGTCAGTGAAATATTTTAGTACATAACAAAGACTGAATAACAAATAATGTATGAATTTGTTACTTAGACATAGATTATAATGCATAAGTATATCAATAGACTTTTGAATACTTGTTCAGTTTAAAGCTAAGCAGTTAAAGCATGACAGCAGAAGCAAAAAGAAGCAGTATTTAGAAATTATTTCCAATTAGAACTAAGCTTTTTAAACTCTATTGCCAGAACAAGTACAAGAACTATAACTTAGCTCTAGAACTAGAACAATAGCTAAAATTTATTTAAATCTAGTTCTAGAACTAACTTTATCAAACTATAGTTCCAGAACTAGTACTAGAACTAAACTTTATCAAACTCTAGTTCCAGAACTAGTACTAGAACTAAACTTTATCAAAGTCTAGTTCCGGAACTAGTACTAGAACTAAATTTTATCAAACTCTAGTTCTAGAACTAGTACTAGAACTATATAAAATTATGGTACTACAACAACACTGCAAAATTAGATTTAATTTTTTAAATAATTCAAAATTATACTGAAGTCCCTGCACTAGAGTATTGGGTCGTTGGCCAAATTTCGACAAAAATTATGAGAAAAGAATTATTCACTTTTATAATTTTGTCTGATGCCTATACATGTTCTTATGTTGTGTAGCAAGTTTGAGCTGATTGCAATCAAAATTGGATTTTTTAAATGAATTTTTATGGTTGTCCCAAATGCTATGTACTGTTTGTAGTGCTTGTCAGCTCATGAAGCATGCTCACTTGCATGCTTTTTGGGAAACCCAGGTTAGAGCAAATACTCTATAGCTGGAAATATTGCTATAATTTAATTTTGCTGTTTGCTGTTACATCATAAAAATGCACCAAAGCATTATCAGTAATGGGTGTGTCAACTATCAACAGTTCACACCTACACCAGCAAAATTAAATTCTGCATGCATTAAAATTTGCTCTATTAGTGTAAAATTGCCAAATACGATTCCCGCGAATTTTTCCAGCTATAATGGTGATCTGATAATTTTTGTAGGACTTATTTATTGCATTCACAATCAAAGATGTAACTGAATTAGCATTAGGAGGAAATGTAGCTTTATCTGATATTAAAAAACTACAGTGGCAGACATCAACTGATGAAACAGGTATCTTGTAATAGTTGATGCTATAATTTTACTCATTTCTCCAGTTCCTGGTCCTTTTAATCCCCCTCCTGTGACTGGTCCTAATTTTATTGTATCACTCTCTCCAATGATGATTCGTACATTCAACATTACCATTGAGCCAAAGATTAACTGAATGTTTTTATAATGTGTTTTGATTTCAAATTGAATCCATTTGCTTCTTTTGGCCTTTTTATATATATTACATGTATC
>NW_003548912.1:6056-7726 GCF_000090795.2 Amphimedon queenslandica | reverse complement strand
ACTAAATTATCATAAACTTTAATTCATAACAAAGTAATCATTTTCATGGAGACTGTAATAATATTCATTAATGCAATATTATATTTATAGCAAAACATTAATGCTGTCACTTGCTCGCAAAAGCTACAATAAATAGAATTATCAATAAAAACAAAACTGCATTTAGTAATGGAAAAATAGCAGTGCTATCTGGTAGAATCAATAATGGCAAGTTTCCTACTCGCTTATTTGTTGAAATCCATGCTTCACTTAAGCTGCCATACACCAGGAAAACGAGAACATCAACTTCCATTGCAACCGAGTCTGGAATGAGAGAAGGAAGATAAAATTACCTAATTACTAGAACAAGTAAGTTTCTAAAGAATAAAAAGATATGCACAAATATTTAAAAAATATTTGAAGTTAAATGCATAATTGATAAACAGTGCATGGTAAAAATTTAAAAGCAGCACAAGTGGTACAACTTTTTAATTCCATTTAAGTTTCGGTATTTATAATTTAAAGACAGACATTACTGTATAGCCGGTAATTCTCATGGGTTGCAAAGTTCATGGATTTCACGTATTCCTTATTGATTCACGAAAATTAATTTAATATGGTACCTGCATGGTACACGTGGTAGAATTCACGAAATTAAAATCCGCGAATTGGATTGTTAGTAGATTTTGCGAAATACAGGACCCAAAAATTTCCAGCCATACGGTATTATATGTACATGTATTAGAAAAGGCTTACTGATACTGCATTGTGTCCATTCAACAGGTACAATGGATAACAAACAGTAGTCCCCCAACTCAACAGTCAACAATCAAATGATTAACACATGTTAGGCTGAGGTTGTCCTTGCCTGTAGCCAATCTATGATAAAACAGTCAAAAAATTATAGCTACATGTACATGACATCAACTAACATTAACACAAGCATCCGTGACAACAAGACGCACCTAAAAGTGTTCAAATTAAGTTGTCAGTACTTGTACTTTACCGAAAATATCAATAAATGACTTTAAAATACACAAATCCTGATATACAAGGGAGTGGTGACCCTGTCCCGTCCAACAAAGATCAGGAACTGGTTCGTCACTACAAGACGCACCTAAAAGTGTTCAAATTAAGTTGGTAATACTTGTACTTTACGGTATATATCCATTAATCCCATTAAAATACACAAATCCTGATATACAAGGGAGTGGTGACCCTGTCCCGTCCAACAAAGATCAGAAACTGGTCCGTCACTACAAGACGCACCTAAAAGTGTTCAAATTAAGTTGGTAGTACTAGTACTTTATTGTAAATATCAATAAATGACTTTACCGTTTTAGGTTATAGACATTGATCCATTCAGTTACTCCGGGCTCACAAGGATGAATTACAATAGCATCATATATCTACATGTACACACAGTATGTTATACAGTTGTATCAATTAAAGATGAAAAATTACTTAATGAGTACATGTACATTGTACATCATGTAAATGCAAATTTCTGGAATTCAAGAAACAAAAGTAGTAAAATTACATACCGTACATTTGAAATGAAGAACTACACATCCTGTATGCACATGTACATGTACATAGGTATCAAGCAGGCTTAAATAATTATTTGAGTGTGGTCAAATGCTTAAATAGTACTACAATAGAGTACTCGTACTCATACTCAATACAATTTG
>NW_003548912.1:0-1687 GCF_000090795.2 Amphimedon queenslandica | reverse complement strand
TCATAATAGTGTTGAATAAAGTGAGAAGTATTGTATATAGTGTCAGTGCAAGTGCATGCCACTAACATAAACTGAGTGTCATAGTGTGAATGAACAGCAAAATTTATTTCAGGCTAAATGAGATAAATTTCATCAAAATTATAATAATTAGAAAATGATGGATTCAACAAAGTTTGACTAAAAGGCATATTAAATGTATACATGTAGACACGATGGAATGCATGTGATTATTAAGTCACAGCTTAGGCAAGCCTTGTATGACTTGTTGGATTAATTCATTTATTTATTTTGAGCATTAGGGTGCATAGCATACACATGCAAGGTAAAAGATGTAGGACATGTACACTTAAGGGCGTGAGTGGGGGGAAAACAATTATATAATAAAATCAAGCTGACTTGTATCTGCAAAAGCATTGCACAGCTGAAAGCTGTACCATGCCATAGTCAGCCTTGTCCTTTAATTTATATCACACATAAAATTACATGCCATATTCAATAATTTTACTACGTAAAAATTAGATCACAAAATTTTGAAACCTAAATTTCTACCACATTAATTTCATACTATGGTGACGGCATTAACATAAATTTTTGAGTGTGCAATATTGGTACCTGTAATATCTGATACAGTAGTATGTATAACTATATACAAAGATCAAGTGTTTACAATAATTGGCTCAGGCTACTGATATTCTCATCATGTGTGAATTTGGGTGTTTACAAATAGTTACACTTGGCATTGCTATTAATTTTTTCTTTTTCGAAACAACAATTATTTATAATTTATGAAGACAATATATGAACAAGATAATTTTGGTAATTAACCATTGGCAATAGTTAGCCAAATACACTTACAGTCTGCTCATAAGAGACTTGCTTCTCAGTGATATACCTCACGTTTTTTTAAAAGACTGAACAGTACGTGCATGATCTGGGCCAAACTAATTGTGAGAGAAAACAGTTAAGAAACCTAGATGGCCTGGCATTAACATTACTGCATACTTTAGTCCTATAGATATTGTATGCTTTTCTCTTATTTTGCTTAGCTTCAGCAAATGCTCCAATGTGAGTCAATGAGTTGGCAAGAAGATGATGACTAGAGAAGAGAGGGAGGGAGGTAGAGAAAGAGGGATGGAGAGAGAGGGAAAGAGAGAGGGGGAAGGGAAGGAGGAGCCAAAACAATGAGAAAACGATAAGATAAGATGTACATGTACATGTATCTTATCATTACTAACATTGTGGCTACAGTAATTGATTGACTTCCATGAAACCTAATGAACAGATACAAGAACAAACATAGCCAGCCTTAATTCTCTTGATTTGTATATACTAGCTCACTTGTTTTGTAATCTACGATCACTTTCCAGATATGCCTGACTTTCTTCATAATGACCAGCATTACTCAGTAGTAAACCAATGTAAAACTACTCAATGTAACTAAAATAAATAATAACAGTTATGATACAAAATTTACAATACTTTTAAACAATACATGTACATGTGTATGATGAAACTAGAGAACATTGATAAAACAATACTTACATCAACATTAGACATTTCAGGATGATCCTCACCAAGTGTTAACATTATTAGATACATAACTCTATACAGTAATCTCAACGCCACAACATTCCTCTCAGCCCCACAGCAATACTAAGCCAAATGGAACTATATAAAGAAAAAAATC
>NW_003548911.1:6287-7728 GCF_000090795.2 Amphimedon queenslandica | reverse complement strand
TCTTAGTACTTTGAAACCTTAATTGTTTCTCACTGTTTGAATTTGGTGCTGGCCTTTTTCAAATTGGCAAAACTTGTTCTCTATTATTTTTGTCACGCGAATTTTCAGCTTTTAAAAGGCAAATTGCAGATGACAAATGTGAAACCACAGAAGAAATTGTATCGATATCATTACATGAGTCCATTAAAATCTGCATTTCTGAAACTTTCCTCCGAAACAGTTCCTTGCTTTCTAAAAGTGAACTTTCTTTCCTTGACTGTAAAAGTCTAGAATAATAGGCAAGCTGATTTTCTTCTTGTACAGCATCCTCATTTGGTGCTAGTGTAGAATGTTCTGTAAGTGATAAAGATGTTGAGTGATCTGTGGATAGATCTGCAATTGGTGATTCAGCTACTACTGTTGTATCGATGTTATCATGATCATTCTCATTTGACATTCCATTTCCTGCATTTCAGTAACCCATGCTACTATACTTGAATGATCATTTTGATGTTTCTCGATACTTTGAAGATTAAGTTTGTATTCAATGTTGTGAACATCCTGACGATTCATAAGATGCTCCCTTTCAATAGTACCAGTTACACTGTCTCTAATATCATCCAGTATTCTTTCAATTGTTACTCCTTCAGCTAGCTTAGCTGCAACAGCATTCTTTACTTCATCAGGTACTCTCAAATGACATACCTCTGGTTTGTGATTACTATGATGACTGCAATAAGTGACTTTAACCATCTTCGTAATAAAATCCTCAATCACTGTCATGTGTGCATGCAGTACAGTATTCATTTGTTTTACAGGAACCTTGAACCTTGAGAGCTCTCTGACGTTTCTCTTTCGACTGACGCACCACACCAGACCTGTTACAATAATAATAGGATTTCCTGTTAAGACCTTGCATGCGACTGGCACTGTTCTTGACATAAAAAGACTTTGAATGACTTTCTTCCCCTTTCTTCCACTCATAAAACTTATCAATAGAACGAAATTCATGGTTTGTTATTTTGATTTCCTTGTTGTGGATTTGATGAAGATACTCAATTAGCTTTGCCACACTTAAAACCCTAAATTAAATAGTGTCACTTCTAGCACTGTATATATACTCAAATATACTTACATTGAGCCGCATAAATTGCAGAAAACGTGAGAATCTTTGACGCTTTTCTCATTGCTATGTTTCTCCTTAACATGCTTTGAAAGTGAAGATGAAAACTGGTAAGACAGATGGCAGAAAGGACACTTCTTTCTTTCTTTCTTCAGAACTTTTAGCAGATGCAGCCATGGTGGCACCACGTGGGTAGGTGTGGTGTATAATGTTAAACACGCCCACATTGAAAAAGATACTGGAATATCCCGACTTTTACTGATGGCTAATGTACTGCAATTAATGGCTAGTCTGCTCGACGAGGTTTTTGGCCTATTAACTGCAGTCTGGTGCAAGTAC
>NW_003548911.1:0-1928 GCF_000090795.2 Amphimedon queenslandica | reverse complement strand
AGGACACGTAACAGAAACTTTATACTGCAGAAAACGTCCATGCGATGGTACTATGGCAACAAGAGGCAAATTTATGTCTACGAAGAAGAGAGAGCTTATATCATGTCCCAAATGTGCTGAAACTAAACTAAAATCAGCTGCTTCTAATCGTGGTTTAAGATCATTTGTAAAAAACTCCAAAACAGATGACAATTCATTGAACTGTGTCAGTGTCCATGGCAAAAGACATTTACCATTATTACCAAGGACACTTGTCGTTACCAATAATAAATTGAGGGACATAACACTATAAATATAAGTAATACATAATGAAAATAAATCAAGCCAACATAAACAACTAACCAAATATAAAGCTTCAAATACTTAAAACAAAAGGCAGATACAAGAGTAAAAAGAAAAACAGAAAAAATACCTAAAAAATTGAATTCAGTCAAATTTTGTAAGTTGAACTCAATAGTACAATGCACTGACCAAAAATCATTAAAGTTAGTACAAGTATATCTGCAATCTTTGAGAAAGGAAGAGGAGAGACTGAGCCTGAGTGAGGGGAGAAAGAGATAATTATTACTGTACCTAATTAAAATCACTAACCACGATAATATAAGTAACCAAGGTAACTGAAAAGAGAATGAGCTCTTGCAAAAAACAATATCAAAATGCTAAGAGAGAGAGAGAGAGAATCATAACTCATGTACGTATAATCCCGGCACTAACCACAATATTAGTGTCAAACATCAATTCAGTGAGGAGAGCGAGCTCTTGCAACAAAACATGCAGAGTCTGAGAGAGAGGGCAGAGAAAGAAAGGAATATTACTTAAACATTTATACGAATGTAAAACTAAAATTAAATCACTAACCACAATAGACTAGCCTTGAAAACACTGTACTTAAGGAATATCTCGAGGACTGAAGAGAAGACGCGGGCTGAAATGAGTACTGAAAAGAGAACTGAGCTGTAAAAATTATAGTAACAACCCGACTTACTGAGTTTGCACTCTTGCTAGCGCTATTTGGTCGACAAACACTCCGCAAACAGAGACTCTCAAGTTGCAATAAGGCAAGAAACAGGAGAAATATCATGAAATTATAGAAAAATGGCGCACAGTAACACCACAAAACAGAGTCTGCGCATGCGCCCTGGAAGTCTATGGCATATTAACAATATTAAAAATTAGAGGCGGCAATGCGGGCGGGTAATGAGAAACAAGGAATCTCATTGGCGTGGCCTAAAGAAAATTTGTATTTCCAAGCATGATAACTTCATTACAAACTACTGTATTTACTCATGTACATGTACAATAATGTAGCTCTATACCATATAACCTTTAAAATATAGAGCTATTGCACGGATGTAATCAACGGGGTAGGCGGACTGGCGGAGCTTCCTGTCGGCCATCTTGAGTGGCAAGAATGTACACGCAACAAATGGAGGAATGCAAACAAACTGCGATTTTTCATCAAAGAGATATCATACTTGGCTGTAGAATATTATAGAGACTTCTTTACTCAATATCTTCATCTCCTACCTTGCATTAGCCTGGAATGTCAACTGCAGAATTTATTTAATTTTTTTTCTCCATTCCCCCATTCATTCTTGGCCTTCTTGCCACCCAACATGGCGGACAATTTAGCTCAATTTTAGCCACACCCTCCCGTTGATTACTTCCGTGCATCAGCTCTATAGCGTGGCTAGGGGGCTGAGCCCCTTAATGTTTTACATTCGTCTAGTAGCTATTATTTCTATTTTAAAGGCATACTCAATAACATTACTATCAGAACACTTGGAAAGAAAGTGAGTCTAGTATAAGTATTAAAATTTTAACCATGTGCATGATACTACAGATAAAATTGGAGACTTAATTTGGTGAACAGTCGAGCCGCAAACACACTAAACCGGAAGAGATTTATTTACAAGGAAGTAGGTGTA
>NW_003548910.1:6186-7731 GCF_000090795.2 Amphimedon queenslandica | reverse complement strand
ACTACCAAAGGAAAGAGACCTTGAGGAACTGGTAGACACTTCTTCTTTTCCCTCCAAATTATAAGAAGTGATTGAGCATCTGACTCTTCTACTGTAGGCAGGCTATCAGAGACACGATATGAAGGAAGAGCATAAGGAATAAAGTAGTGACCCTTTTCGTTACCTTCCACTTTTGTGATGATGTTGAGATGCAGCAAGAGAGAAATTAGGTGAGAGCATTCGAATTTAGAGCTGCTAAAAATTTTACTTGATTCTAAGCAAGTAAAAATATCTTCATTAAAGAAGCCATCTTTAAGGTTATTTCTTTCGGTTATGGAAACCTGTTTATCCTTTAGTAGAATAGATTTTAGTAGAGAAAAATTGTTATGTTCATTTTTATCATTGCATGTAATTTCATCATCCACACATGTAAGAACTAATAACTGTGAAAGAATGTCAAGAATAGGCTTAGGGTCAAGAAACACTAGATGATTGATATCCTTTGCCTCTGGATAATATAGCATCAGGCTGACATCATGAAAATACTGCAATGCTGTCCTAGTATCTTCCTCTTTCATGCCGTATTTTTTCCCAATAGACGCTGCTTCCTTAAAAGATATGATACTTTTATCTTCAGGCAAAGAGAGCTCAAAAGCAAACCACTGAATTGGTATTTTGATTGTGACAGAAGCATCAGAGCCTTTCATCCATATTGCTTGGCAAACTTCTTTCCTGTATTTATTCCTTTCTTCTTTAGACTCAGCAACTGTGTTGACAGGAAATATAACAGAACCCTTTGCTGTAGTAATGATACGATCTTTTAGGTAAGGTTGTAAAGAAGATATCGCAAAATTTAAATCAGCTTGATATGTTGTTAGAGTATCTTCTTTCACTTTATCGTAATGTGTTCCCAGAACAAGATGCATTGAATGGCAATGTGGTTCAGTGATGCAAGAAATATCAAGAGATTTGAAATTAGCTGCTGTGGAAACAGCAGATTGAAAGGATGCTAACTGGGTTGACTTAGAGCGACACCGAAAATATTTTCCATTGGCCCTGTATATCATGTCAAGCTCATCATCAAGAGGTTTAGAGAGGTCAAGAGTGATGATATTAAGAGAAGCTGCTCTAGTAAACAAAGGCAGTAGCTCCTGATATGCTGGTTGACCACCAGAATCAATAACGTACAACCAATGGCCTTTTAAACAAATATTTGTGATATCCTTGGCCAAAATATCTTGAACTACCTTCTCAGCTTGAAGATCAACATCATCTTCTATTTCTTTTGATGGCACAGAATCTTTTGAATCACTTGATGCTGGTGACTGATCAGTGCCATCTGGTGATGCAGTTCCTGGTCCTGAGTCTTCTATTTTTTCTTGTGATGCATTATTTAAGTCAGCTGCTAAACCCTCCAGTAACTTATCTCTTGTTATTCGATTCCATTTCGTGCTCTCGTCATCTACAGCTACTCTCACTGCTCGGACAGTGGGACAAGCAATTTCTGTGCTGTCGTTTACTTCCTCAGTTGGAGCATCCTTACCTAACAGTAGGAGCTGTGCACAG
>NW_003548910.1:0-2354 GCF_000090795.2 Amphimedon queenslandica | reverse complement strand
ATTATACATACACACAAGAGCCACTGAGTATTGGGTTATATTAACTTGCCTATATATCCCAGAAGGTTAGATTTTGCTTTGCCCAGTTGATCAGGAAAGTCATCACACAGTTTTATTAATGTATCCCAATTGACATTTCTATCAGCATCAAACCACCTCTGGAATACGAAATTAAGATTGGTACTTGCTGCTCCTGGTATTGGCATCAGATCAGACACATTTACATTCAATCCATTCCCTATTAACATGTAATGGTGAGCAGAAGAACCAAATATCTTCATGACAGCTCCCGAATCAGGAGTATGCTCCTTGGCTAATTTGATAAATATATTTACAAAGAGTAACTACTCTACCATCAACTGTGGTTTACCTGTAATGGGACCAGGATTATGTTGAGCATGTTAAATGGACCCATCACTTTGCTCTGGAATCTTAAACTCTACAGAATGTCAAGATTTTGTATCTTAAACATTTGAGATATCAAATGGAATTTAAATTGGCTTAGGAAATACCTTTGGCAATTTTTGTTCCAAGGTCCTTATCTATTATTCTTACAGCATCACAGAGCCACCTTACATTAGCTTTAACTCCATCATCATACACTTCAGTATTTCCTTGTAACCACATGTACACGGCAGTGTTTAGTCCATCCCATAATGAGTTGTTTCTGTTATCGTAGCCTATGTTTCCTATTCTACCCTGAGGGATACAGAATTGTACAGCCAATTCTTTATATTTTGGAGCTATATCTTTGTCAATGAGTCCCATAATGGTACCATGATCACCTTTATATAAAACAAAGAGTTTTAGTGCCAGCTGTATAAAAATCAAGTTATTTATATACTTTTAGTTAGTTCTCTTTTAACAAAAGGATCTTGTGGATTCTACTCACTGTAGTTTACTAAATGATACAAAAGGATGTAGCTATACAAGTACAAGCTTTAAAATGATACCTGAAGCAGACATTCTTGAGAGAGAGGGGGGACTGTGAATTGAATGATAGCTTGAGAAAGAGAGAGTTTGGTCCTGAAATCCTGACTCGTCCCTAATACAGAAAGAAATTCTGAAAGTCACATGTACAATGTACATGTTACTGTACATGAATACAGCTAACAGCTACTGTAATAATCTCCATTGATCTTGTTCACACTAGCATAGCAGGCTAGCAGCTGAATTATGCTTGTTGCCCATTGGTTTACATTGATCTCACTGCATCACTTCACATCACCTGTATCATTAAATTTTAATAATATTTTCCTGATATTATTGTTATTACTTGATGTGTTTTTCTTGCAGGACAGTTGGATATTGTTCAAGAGTCTTTATGACTGCTGGTGTCACAATGCCATAGCTACAGTGGCTCTGTGTCTACTGTCACAGAATTATCAACACGCAGCTAATATAGTAGCTAAATTGTAAGTATTAATAATAATGGTAATTGTTTTCATTTCTTGTTATTTAGTGGTGAAATTGAGATCACTTCAGAAGTGCTGCAAGAAACTGACAGACTAGTCCAATTAATAGAATCACCAATATTTACCTGTGAGTGTACACACTTTGTCTCTGGTTTTTATTACATTTCCTAATACATATTGATGTCCTTATGCTGTGTAGAAAGTTTGAGCTAATTCCAACTTAAATTTTTTGAGTTATGACCATTAAAAAAAAAAACTCTAAATTGCAGAAAAGTATACCCAAGGCTATAGCCCATGGTTTTTTCTAAAAAATGGCTCCAAAATTACCCCCAATTTTTATTAAATTTTCTGATACATATTGATGTACTTATGCTGTGTAGCAAGTTTGAGCTGATTCCGACTTAATTTTTTCAAGTTACGACCATTTTAAGAAAACGCCAAAATTCTGAAAATACCCAAAGCTATAGCCCATGGTTTTTTTCAAAATATGGCTCCAAAATCACCCCAAATTTTTATTACATTTTCTGATACATATTGATGTACTTATGCTGTGTAGAAAGTTTGAGCTAATTCCGACTTAATTTTTTCAAGTTACGGCCATTTTAAGAAAACGTCAAAATTTTGAAAAATACCTAAGGCTATAGCCCATGGTTTTTTCAAAAATGGTCCGAAAATCACCCCTAATTTTTATTACATTTCCTGATACATATTGATGTACTTATGCTGTGTAGCAAGTTTGAGCTGATTCCGACTTAATTTTTTCAAGTTACGACAATTTTAAGAAAATGCCAAAATTCTGAAAACTTCCCAAGGCTATAGCCCATGGTTTTTTCAGAAAAATGGCTCCGAAATCACCCCAAATTTTTATTACATTTTCTAATACATATTGATGTCCTTATGCTGTGTTGAAAGTTTGAAGCTGATTCCGACTTCAATTTT
>NW_003548909.1:6503-7733 GCF_000090795.2 Amphimedon queenslandica | reverse complement strand
ACACCCACGGACAGGAAGTAATATGGCAGGAAGCAAAAAGGGCATTTTTGAAAGCTCATATCTCAGTGAATAATTGTGACCATAATTGACAAAAGGTACCTAATGGCGGGTAGTGAAATTTGCCTTTATAGCCAAAAAATCCAACTTCCTGAGCTTCATTTATCATAAAATTACTCCACAGGATGCAAAAAGTTCCTATGTAACTTTTAGAAACAATGCTTGCCCAACAGAGCACTCGCAGGATGATATTTTTAATTTTAATGATAAATTTTAAAATCCGCCATAAGGTACCTTTTGTCAATTATGGTCACAATTTTTTTGGACAATGGGAGTTGGTATACATTATTATTATGGTCAATTCATCACATTAAGCCAATAAAATAAATACAGTCGAACCTGCTATATTGTGGACAGTCTAAATTAAGGACACCTCTATAATAAGGACAGGTAGTATCAGTCCCAATACAATATAAATGTGTATTAATGAACCTCTGAAATAAGGACACCTCTATAATTAGGACAGTTTTATTGGGTCCCAAGGTGTCCGGAATTGACAGGTTTGACTGTACCTCAAAAAATGGGGGCAGTTACACTTTAATATCAAAGATTCCACACAATAGTAACTGTCCTGCAATTGACCCAATTGAACTGTTGCAATCAATTGCAGTTCAATTTAATTGAGCTGCAATTGATCTGTCCTACACTGTAAAAATGAATTAGTTAATTTAACCCTAAAATTAGGGGTTGGTTAAAATGCAACCAGAATAATCCCATTCTTGGTTAATATTAACCTCTATTAACCATGGTGAAATTAACCTTAAATGTTTAACCATCAATCTGATGTTATTTTAACCTTCACTTTATGAGGTTAAATTTACCATCTTGTCATTAACCATAACTTTTAGGTTAATTTAAGCAATAAAATTATTGTGGCTGACCGCGGACCACCATTAAATTAACATTTTCAATAGTTATTTTAACAATAAAAATAGATTAAAAATAGTAAATACAAAATATTAAATTAACAACGGTGGAATAAAATTAACAACAAAATACAAATAAATTTAACACAATAAAATTACTAAAAATAATTATGAAACTATTTAAAATAACTAAAAATTTAAGTAAACATACCAGTAAACAATAAACAATAAACTATTTATAAAAACATTAAAATTGATGCTATACTGACTGTTCCACCTTGAGTTCTTTGCATTCTTGTAATTATTG
>NW_003548909.1:0-1889 GCF_000090795.2 Amphimedon queenslandica | reverse complement strand
CAGTAGTACATACCTGGGGCGTGGCCAGAAGATGGTCATGACTGGAGATGCAATACATACAGAGTGGTGCTTTGCTAGCCCAATTACTAATGAGCAGGTACATGTACATGTATAAGTACCAGTACAATACAAAGGATAGTGTATCAATATTGACAGTCAGTCAGTGTATAACAATTAAGCTATTCATACAATTGTGTACATGTACTTTATATTACATGTGTATGTATCAATGAAAACATACATGTACAGTGTATGTACACTGTACAGTGTTTCCTTGCTATAAGGTGGTTTACAATATTTCTGCTAGTCCTCAAGTTATGCTAATGCTCAAGTTGAATTTTGTTCTAGTCTAGTGTCAAGCATGAGTCAAAGGTCAAACTGCCCATGCTTTTGATTAAATTGAAGGAACATTTAATAATAATAGTAACGAACACATAATACATGTACATGTATATGTACACATACATACTATACACAAAACATTTGGTTAAATTAAGGACTAGCATACATTAATACACTTTATTGATGGACATTGTAAAATAATATTAAGCAATTCCAGCAATTAACACATGAATAATGTGTAATGGGTTGTTGCTATACTTGCCCTAAATGCTCTACTACATGTACATTGTAGTTATACATGCACTTCAGTATAATACATGTATTAATGGGACAAGACACTGTAACACAAGTCAGGTGAGTGGTCACAAAGATAAGATGAACCATGAAATGTTCTACATTCGTTAACTTAATAAATAAATCATTGAATGATTGAAGAATGCATGTAGAATGATGTACATGTATCATTAATATAAAAGCTCTACATAATACTCAACTATTGACTGTACACATATTAATTATACAAGTCATTATGCTGTATTGAAATGGGATTCAATTATGATTGTGACAAGGTGTTATCAAAACAACTTACATGTACATGTATTCTCATTAGCAGCTAAAACATAAACAGAGAATTATTCACAGGTTAGTTTGTACATGTACACTCATGAGTACAGGCTTGTTCAATTTAGGCTATTATTATCAGGACCTGCTCAGGATCTATCACTTTTTATTCTCCAGTTTATCATACGTACATGTACATGTAGACCAGGAATAGTCTCACAATACATGTACTTAAACGAGCATGTGCAGAATATAACCACTGCTCCACCTTACGTGATGATTGCTACAGCACCGAGCATGAGCACGGGTATAAAAGGGGGGTGGGCTGCCCAGTCAATTAAAAATGGCGGGTGGCTTTAAAATGTAATTAAAAATGGGCAGTGAAGAATCACAGAATGCAAGCACCACAGGCATCCACAAGATCTAAAAAAGACTCTTAGAAGAGTACAGACAGTTTTACTAACTCCCTATACCAGCAGAAGACTCAAAAGAGCCATGCATCATGCAGCTTTAACTAAAACTATAAAATTAAACATGGCTGTCAACAGACGAAAGCTATCTAGCTTGTTCTTAGATAGCAAGGATTGAAAATCTTCTAAATGATGACTAAAGGCACCTTTCTCTTCGGCAGACTCAAACTCGATGTTAAAAGTCATCCTGAATGAGTCCTTGATCGTCCTGAAGCTCGGCCTGTTTCACTATGACTCGCTATAAACAACTTTTGATTTAGTCAGAAGATAAAAACAAGAAACATGTGGAAATAAGAGGCCAGGCAATTGTAGCCTCTTCCTTTTACTGTTACTATGTAAATCAACTGATGTTATCAAGATCTTTATCATGTGTAATCGCCATTTTGAATATTTGCTTCCATTTTTGGGCAGACCACCCCCCTTTTATACTGCGCATGCTCGTTTAACTGATTCTATAGAAATTAAGTTAAATGTGTCATTATTATGAGCAACAACCTACCAATAAGACACATACAT
>NW_003548908.1:6129-7738 GCF_000090795.2 Amphimedon queenslandica | reverse complement strand
ACTTTGGATCGTTTCAGCCTATTATTGATGCTTATAGTGGTCCAATGAAAGATGAGTATCGGTTCTGGCCTGGTCTACTGCTAGTAGCTAGGATACCAGTACTTTTAACTGTCACCTTTTTGAAGAAAGAATCACGCATCTTGCTATTGGCAGTAGCAGCTATTGTCCTCTCCCTTAGTTTTATTTTTGGTGGTGTGTACAGAAAGAAACTGAACAATATCATTGAATTTTGGTTCCTATTAAACTTGTGCATCATGGCTTCTTTATCTATAGCCTTTACTGATGAGAGTAAAGTATTGATCTGGTACAATACTTGTTTATCTGTTTTTATTTTCAGTTTTGCTTTAATTGTTGTTTATCATCTTTACCTGCAGCTATCACATATGAAATGTTATGATGCTCAAATTAAGAAGTTATTCAAAAAACAAGATGAAGATGATGAGCCTCTTTTAGATCTAACTAAACCACATAAAACTGTTGATCAACAAAGAATAGAAATTGTACCAAGTTCTACTGATGTTAGACTCAGTACTAGCCGCGAATCAGTTGTTGAGTTATTCTAAATGTTTTGTATTTTTGTTGTGAGTTTTAATCATTATTACTATTATAAATTTTCTAGTTCGTAGTGCCATTTAGGAAGTTTATTTTTAATTACAGTCTCGTGTGTGTGTGTGTTTGAATACAATTTTTTTCTTTGAAACACTTTCTTTTTTATGATGTCTTTTTTCTGAATAAACTATGACTTAGATATACAGAATTGTAGAAGCGGCCCTCCCTATAGCATTTACACAAAGATAATTTACTACTTACTTACTTAGACATTGGGTCCATTAAATTTCACTTAACTTTTGAAATTTCACTCAATTCTGCAGAGATAGGAAGTATCACTCACTCTCTCAAGCTACCATACACTCATCCATAATGGGATTATGAAGATTGATGCTTTTCATGCAGCCTGATCCTTGTTTAAAGTTTGTTTAAAGTGAATGCTACTGGAAAGGCTCTTGCTCCTTCTTCTGGTAAGTTGGTACGATGACGACAAGTGGGACAAGTAAGATAGTTGGTTTTATGCATAAGTCTAATGTAGACAAGGTAAAGTCTTAGGGTTGGCAAAACAGATAGGACAGGTGAGTTGTTCCTCCAGTTTGAAGAGACCAGAATGAAGATGGTTGGGCTGCCATTTAAGCCGCAAATAGGAATGAAGCAGAGAAGAGAAGGTGACTGTAGTAGGCAAGCAAATGATAGACAGTAGAAAAGAAGGCTCAAAAAGTGCAAAAGGGGGTGAAACCTTAAATATATTCAAAGCCTATGGTTAATGTTATGGCAACTGAATGCATTATGCACCATAGGAACTATAGGTCATTAACTATGTTAATACATACTGACAATGGTGTCATCAAGGGGTGCAACCAATACACATGGGCCATAGTTGAACAAGATGAATCGTTAATAAAATAATAGCAAATGCACCCATTATTTAGAGTACATGCACCTGCAAGTTCTTAATGCTACGCCCTTTCTTCATGGCTTGTTATAATAGTTGTAACATAATAAAAATCTCAATGTCTTCCTTCTAAACAGTAATCTAGTATCTACAACTGTTTTCCTT
>NW_003548908.1:0-4880 GCF_000090795.2 Amphimedon queenslandica | reverse complement strand
TAAAATTCACAAAAATCCAATGTTACTTGGAATCAGTTCAAACTTGCTACATAACATAAAGACATGTAGAAAATGTAACAAAAATGGAGAATTTTCTCCTAGATGAAATCAAGTTTGGCACAGGACCATACTATAGTCTTGCAAGCCAGACCATTCCCAGGCTCCCAGCCTACATGCAGTCAATGGGTGGTTGGGGAATGGTCAGGATTGCGAGACTAGGAGCATGCATGTACTAGATAGCACAGGGTAGATCTAGCACAGGGCATCAGGATCAGCTCAAACCAGTGGCGTAGCCAGGGTTATGATGGTGGTAGGGCACACTATGGACAAGTGAACTTCACATACAATTTATAGACAAGAGAACAGTCAGGACACTATGACAGTTGGTAGGGCACAAGCATAGACTGGTAGGGCATGTGCCGGCACCCACTGTGCCCTACACTGGCTACGCCACTGGCTCAAACATACTACACTACATATTACATATAAAGCATAAAAACAGTGTTTTTTATAAGTATCATCACAGGCCTCTAGCCAGGGGGGGCTGATTGAAGTGACATGTCACTCCCTTTTTGAGTTAGTACTTTTTGTTTGCTTAAATCAAACATGTATTTTTGGTATTTCATGTGCATCCAGTGCTACTAAGTTGTCACACCCTGACAGGCTGACCCCTCATTTTATGTCACTCATACTTTGTCACCCCCTTTTGTAACCCTGGCCACGGGCCTTCATTAATGTAATTTTCTACCTATAGATCTAGCTGGTGTATGACAGGACTAACTTCTTCTCTTCTTTATCATGTAGACCTAAGTCTATTTGATTCGCTAGATTTGATTCCTTTTGCTGCAGGCTATCTAGCTCCACCCCTAAAGGGTGGGGCTGACTGAGCTTTATGGTGCAAAACCAAAAGACCATCATACTGCAGCATGATCGGGATCATTTTAGCCTTTATCTTTCTTAGGCATTGTGCTGGACAAAGTAAGTATGGACTAAATGCTTAATAACAGTAAATGCTGTAACATTTATTTACATCTAGCTATAACTATTCAGCCAGTGTCCATCAATACAACTATCAACTCCACTGTCACATTTACTTGTGAGGGTGCTGGTGATAGTATTGCCTTTAGAGTAAATGGCACAGCTATTTTTGACAATGTCAGAGACAGAGGATTTTGTGATGAAACATTTAATGATAATGGTACAAGACGTGGTGAACTAGAAGCAACAGCTTATGAATTTAACAATAATACGAATATCAGCTGTAGAGTTAGTACTGATGATCCAGTGGCTGCCCTCTTCAGTGATGTAGCAATATTAATGATACAAGGTTAGTGTTTGTCTTTGCTAGGATATGTTCCACATAAAAATGACACATCAACTAGTCTAGTGTGCAATGTCAGTGTTTATACTAAACTGCTGTGTATACGTGCTAAGTGCAATGCTAGCTGAAATATCCCTCCTTAAATTTAACCATGATTTTTACGCATAAGCATATCACATAATAATATTATGTTTATGTTAATTCATTATAGGTCTATTAGATAGTGTTAGTGACCTGGATTATACCTTTATTAATGGATCCAGTGTATTTTTAACATGGACAGCTCCTTATACACTGGATAATGTACCTATCACTGGATACTATATAGTACTTAATGGATTAGTGAACATTACTACTATTGATAATAATACTAATATTACATTATCAGCTGCTAATCTTGATCCTTGCCTATTAAATAATGTATTTGTTTCTCCTATTAATGATGTTGGAATAGGTTCACCTAATAATGTCAGTTTTTATTATGAAACAGGTTAGACTAGTCCTACTATGGCTTCATGTATAATATTTACATCATTCCTTTTTAGTTTCTCCTAATGTATCAGTAACACCAGTTTGTCATGAAGAACTAATATACATCAGCATTAATGTAAGCATATAATAGTCATCAGATATTCCACTCATGTGATAAGCACGTGTTGTTTTTATACTCTACACACAATAGGTCAGCACTATATGTGAAAGGGAGTATCCTGATTCTATAGCAGTTATTATACTCAATAGTGATAGCAGTACAGTAGTAAATAATGTTACTATTATACCACAAATTAATTATCAACTGATGATAGCAACTGGAAATACTTCAATACCATCATGCAATGATACATTTATTGTAAATGTATCATTGAGTAATACTGAAGGAACTCTTAATGAATTGTCACCTTTTAAATTTGGTAATAAATTATCTTCTTTCTAGACTTTTTATTTTTCATTTTCATTAGTTTATCTTGGACCAGTTACTAACATTGACTTCTCAATTGTTAATTGTTCTACTATTAATATAACATGGACTGCTCCTACAGTTGATGATAGAGTATCTATACAGTATTACATACTAAGAGTATATGATTCTATGACTAGTAATCTAGTGGATATTGTATCAGTATATGATACCAGTTATCAGTTTGTGGATAATAATTTATTTGATCATCATTATACATATGTCATAACTGGAGTTAGTAAATTAGGAGAAGGAATATCTAATAATAACACATTCTCATATCAAAGAGGTACAATATTTTAAAACCTTAAGTTCATAAGTGTCTGTTGTTTAATTAGACTGAATTTTAATAATTGTGCATACAAAATAGAAGTAAATGCATTTGTGTTTTAATAGTTCCAAGATCGGCAGTGGAGACGGATTTTATGGTGAATTATACTCAAAATCAAACAGTTCAAGTCAGTACTGTTCATTACAACATTTCAGTAAGTATAAAGAAATAATTATATCATTATTATCTAATATCAGATTGCAAAAGAGAGTACTAGTAGAGCTCCTGTGTATGTTACACTTACTATTGAGTGCAATGAAACTGGTATTGTGTATGTTAATACTACACTAGTGGAGAATCCTATAAAAGGATCAGTACCAGTACCTCTTTATAATCATTGTTCATTTATTAGTTTTGTTAGCAATTGCACTGGTAGTAGTGAACGGTTTCAAAGATCATTTAGTAAGTATACATGCACATGCAGTTGTAAATTAATTTATCCCCTATTGCCATTATAGACACTACTCCTAGTCCTCCTACTATCAGTAATACACCATCACCTACTAATCCACCTGCATCTGATAGTAATAACCTAGCTAAATATTTATTTATTATACACTGTACTTCTTATAGATGCCAATCTTATAATTTCAATAATAGTTCCCTCTGTAGTTGTGATAGCTCTATTCATTCTAATATTAATATTGGTAGTTTTCTGTTGTCTACGTAAAATAGATCTAAAAATAATGTAAGTAATTCCTGCACTAATTTATGTTTATGAAAAAAAAGTGTGCATGAAAATAAAAAGATAAATAAATCAAGATATCAGATTAATATATTTTTATTGCTGTCATACAGGGAAATGAGGATAAAAACTTAACTCATTAAAAGTAAACAGGTATAACATCAAATTTATGCATAACAATAATTATTATTTGATTTTAGCTGATCAAGATCATTCTATGTAGACTCTAAATGTGTGCAGTTACTTTTGTGTATTGTATCAATAATTATGTACTCTTGGCTGTGTAGAACTAGAAGGGTCTGGACCAGCCAGACTAGTGTAGAACACAGCTATTTTATTCTTGAATGTTTTGTAATCTTATATATACTATTAATATTTATTTAGCCTCTTTTAGAGAGTTTTTCATTTAGCAACAGTTTTGACTTAACTTTAGTGGGAACATGGTGGGTTGCAGCATGGTTGCAGCTAGGGGGCTGTGGCCTAGACTAGTTGTAACTACATAATATAGTCTATTCATTTTTTAAATATCAGTTCCTAAGTCTACATATTTGGTAAATGTGTGTTTGATTTTTTGAAAACTACAGGAAGATAAAACTATAAATGTTGTAATTGGTAGCACCGAAATAAATTGATTATACTGACAAGTAGTTAATTTCTTCATAAGCTGGATTATTAATTAATTCTCCTCTGTTTCCTTCTGTTTCTCCATAAGCTGGATTACTATAAACCATTAAACTGTTAAACTGGTATGCTTCATTAGTTGCAGTAGATGATTACTGTTTTTGTAATGAGGTATAGCTCCTGTTATTAATATTTAATAAATAAGTACATATGTACACGCACACACACACAACTCACTATAAATACTTATTATGCAATTTCCTTTTGTAGATAATGGCAGAACAAACTGATACAATGAGACACATCATCAATGATAATATGACGACACCCAATGATGTCAGGATAACTATAACATACAAATGGTACATAATAATAGTCAATGCAACTAACCAGCATTAACAATAAGACCTGCTGAAACAGTTGTGACAGTAGAGGATGACTGGGTAGAAGTAGTAGTAGGCAGAGGAGGAGTAGTTGTAGTAGAGTATTACATACTAAGAATATATGATGCTATTACTGGTAGTCTAGTGGATACTGTATCAGTATATGATACCAGTTATCAGTTTGTGGATAATAATTTATTTGATCATCATTATACATATGTCATAACTGGAGTTAATGAATTAGGAGAAGGAATATCTAATAATAATACATTCTCATATCAGAGAGGTACAATACTTTATCTGTATGTGGGCATTTCAATGGCTTAAGTGCATATATGCCTGCTGTCTAATTATAGACTGAATTTTAATAATTGTGAATGCAAAACAGAGGTGGATGCATTTATGTTTTAATAGTCTCAAGATCAGCAGTGGAGACGGATTTTATGGTGAATTATATGCAAAATCAAACAGTTACAGTCAGTACTGTTCATTACAATATCTCAGTAAGTAATAATTAATCATTATTATTATTGTCTTATACCAGATTGCAATAGAGAGTACTAGTAGAGCTTGTGTGAATA
>NW_003548907.1:6072-7741 GCF_000090795.2 Amphimedon queenslandica | reverse complement strand
GTCAATGCATTATCTATACAGTTTGTCTCAGAAGTATCTGATTTCCTTTTCAAGCCCTGTAAATCAATAAATGGTTACATTATGCTTGAAACCAAATTTAGTCAAAATAGTCAAGCTATGAAGTTTGGTTGCAAAAACCTTTCAACCTTGCTGTAGCACTAGCTTTTTATTGTGTTAAGCACATCATTGTAATTTTTTGGACTTGTGATATAAAACCTTGGAGTTTTCAGCTAAAAACCTTCAGCCCCGCCCCTAATTAAGTATGCATAAAGAATGTTTACCTGAATATCTCTGCAGTTGTTCAACCAAATTTAGTACTTTAATTTTTATAACAAGCAATTGTGCATGTCAACCTATTGATGCCAAACAACACTAAAATTTGGACTGCTAACACACTTGAAAAAAATTCTTTATCATAATGCAAATTTATAGCTTCATTTTAGTCATAAGTACTAACAGAAAGATTGAAAAGTCTCTAAAATTACACTCCCATGTTACTACAAGAAGCATGTTCACTTTTGGTTTATAGTAGTTGATCATACTGACTCATAAATCTACTGCATTTACCATATTTATTGTTTTAAAAATTATGCAGCCTTTCAGGTGCTACATAAATAGCAGAGGGTCAAATAGATGTTTATTGCAAAATTTGCACATGCAAACTCCTAGATGAGGAAGCCTGCATTTTGCATTTGCATTGCTTTTTGCCTGAGCCAAAAGCTGAGCTAATTGCTGGTAGATGTGGATCACGTGATTTCGCACATGTCATGGTCGTATTGGCGACGTGTCTGAGGCTCTGTTTGCCACGGTCTCTCTCCTCGCTTTCGGCTTTCCTCCACGAAGAACCGAGTTCTCAGTATGGCTACGGCGAGCTCGGCGACTTTTGAAGTTCTTTGTGCCTTTGGAGTTCACAGAAGGCGCGTTACCTTTGCTAGCAGTACCTCCGGTTCGAACATAAATGCTGCTAAAGATGCTATTAAAGAGAGTTTCAAAGACGTCCTGAACGATGAAGAGTTTTTTGTGCAGGTTTTTGAGAAAGAAGGAGATTGGGCAGGAGAATTTGTTGATTCGGGAGACACAATACCAGACCATGCCACACTCAAGATCATTTGCTCGGAGTTAAGCTCAGAGGCGGGTTCGTCTAAGGTCAGTAGTTGTTTTGCCAATGTTTACACCTGTGTAATTTATGTGTAGTCATAGGCATGTACCGTAGGTCGGGATATATTCGCGGCTGCAATTATTCGCGGTCATAAAAAATTCAATTAAAACCATGGAAACTGTTAGAGCGTTGCTATGACAATTAAGACCACGTGTTTAATGTTCAGCTATTCATCTGTTCTTTAGCAGCTATAGTGGAGCCATTCACCAATAGCGAGTCCTTCTTTATCTGTTAACTTCTTGTATGGACCGCTACCTCAGAGCTCTTTCAGCCTCTTTGCTGCAAATTGTTGCTGGTCCGCGTGCTAGTGATAATAAACCACGCCCAAGTCAATAAACACTAACTAGAATGGGTGGAGAGTCCCAAAATACGGCGAGGCACTAGTTCTGAAAAGAACCGGTAAAGCAGCTCCAAAGAGCCCAAGGTTTAGTGACACAAGAAGAACAGCAGCTCAAGAACACTGCAGCAAGGTGCTTTTCTTCACTATCACGCCGTTTTCAATTAAAATAA
>NW_003548907.1:0-1677 GCF_000090795.2 Amphimedon queenslandica | reverse complement strand
GTAGAAAAGTACCAGTCTTTCGTAATACAGTCCTCATTCTTGCTCTTTTAATTTTAAAACCTCTAGATCTCAGCATTCCCATGGTTAATGACTCTCCAATATAGGGATTTTCCTCTCTAAATTCTTCAATAACAGATTCAAGATCTTCATCAGAAAGATCATTCGTGGCATCATTCAACATTCCTAATTCAACTCTTTTCCTGTAAAAAGTACATTGTAACAAAAATACATACTGCATCATTATACAGAGACTCAAACAGCCTTTTTATAGGAGGAGGGACATGTCAAAAATAAATGATAATATCACATTATGATTCTGTAATATCTTAGCAAAAGCCAATTTCACACACACATGGTTTCAATTGTGTGCTAATAAACAACCCTCTTAATTAAATTTACTCGTACTATTTTAGAGGAGGGGAACTAAAATTTGGGAGAAATCCCATGTTCCTCCTGTATAAATTCATGCATATAGGAATTATTTGTTGGGTATGAAATTTAACTGAAGTAACAAATTAAATTTGGCAGGCAAATTTACTTATTTTTAACCCTTAATGTCAGCAAATCACACTCTAACAAATTACCTGTACAAAGTCATTCTTGAAATACCTAGTAACTGGCTGATTTCATTCCACGAAAAAAACAGTGAGAGTAAATACTCAATCTGCTCCTTCTGAACAAAAAATGTTGGTCGTCCACGCCTCCCAGTGTGAATCAAGGAAACTTGGTACACGTTAAGTCTCAGTATTTCTGAGTGATTTCTCCATTTATTTAAGTAAATATACAGGCTTTCGATCAGTTGATCAATTTCAATTACGTAATCGTCACAGGCAGCCTGTTCGAGAGCATCAAGTACCACTCCAGGATTCAGAAGGACAGCTTTAATTTCATTTACAGTTCGACAGGAGGATTCAATTTTTTCTATGACAAATTCAGAGTAATTTTGATCTGCAAGCCCTAAATGCCTTCTGGATGCTACGATAAAGTGATTTAACTCATTGAAGTAAGAGGTCCATGCCGCCGCCATTTTATAGGTCTAACATTCGGCCGCACCCACTACTTGCTTGTGATAATGATGTGTTTATTGTGTTGCTGTTGACATGCTGATCTACTGATATGGCATGCTGATGATGATCTACTGATATGGCATGCTGATGATGATCTACTTAACAGTAATATTATGTTTATATAATATTGATACAAATGGCTTGCCATAGAGATACACACCGACAACTGGATTGACAGGACTTCTGACTTGATGATGATGATGAAGATGAAAAAAGGTGGCTGAACAAAACGGCCGGTTCGCCGATTTTTGGATTTTCTCTTAGACAAGGTCTAGAGCCACGCTAGTGGTACCAATGGAGTCCTCTGGTGAAGATGAGGTCCTCTAAGAAGTCTGGTAAGCATAGGAGCTCGTTTTCCTGGTATAGCAAGGCTGCAAAAGTCGTGGCAGCCATTTTCTTTGGGGGTGAATCCTACTTAGTAACGCTACCGCGTTACTAATGAACAAAATCGAGTTAACATTTTTGTCTTTGAGTCAGCTTCTTTTGGCAGATATCAATTCACCAGCTTTTAACTTTAACAATAACTGTTAAAATAGTGGAAAGCTTTGGTTTATGAACAAAATCGAGTTAACATTTTTGTCTTTGAGTCAGCTTCTTTTGGCAGATATCA
>NW_003548906.1:6083-7744 GCF_000090795.2 Amphimedon queenslandica | reverse complement strand
TGAGGTGAGAATGAAAATATAAGATTTTTAATATCAAATACATGCTTACTGTACATGTATGTATCAATTAAGTTGTAATAGCATGGTATACTGGATGGTTTGAGACAACTCCCTTGAATGTTGTACATTTGTTTATACATGTAGTTTAGTTTGTTTTTTATTTTTGTATAAAGACTCATAATTATGTTTACATGTTGTGTGTTATTGTTATTATAGGTCCAGTACAATGAGTTAACATGTCTACCTAATAATGTGATCAAACTGGATAAACTATCTAAAATATTTGCAAGGTAAATATTGTATCCACTCTCTACCATATGTACATGTATATCTCTCTCCATCCATACATGTATTTATCTATCAAGTGCGAAATTTTATTAATTGACAAAAATTGTTTTAATTTTTTCTTTTTAGCTGATATGCTAGTTTATTTACTACATTATTTTTTTGCCAAATTTAATTTAAATTTACACAATTTAGCGACACAAACTTTTTGAGATACCAATATCCATCACTTATTCTGTTTTGTATTTAGTTCATTCTTTGTTTCCTTTATCTCTCCCTCAGTTATAATAAACTACAGTGTTTACCTGTAGACATTGGACAATTGACTAACTTACAGTCTCTCAATATATCACACAATTCACTAACTGTTCTACCACAGTCAATCAAATTATGGTACAGTTAGTCTTCAGCCACTTACCAGCACACGCAATCCTGTCTATTCAGCACCTGAAGCAGGCAATCCAAGGGAACACTCTCCTGCAATGGATGTCTTCAGTTATGGTGTCCTCCTTATAGAGATGGTCGTTTGTCAGTTTCCAGACGTAGGAAAGAGAGTGGCTCATTTATTTTGGCTGCTCTAATGTGTTTTGTATTTTAAAAATTTTTTGCTATTTTTAAACAAATTTTTTTTTCAAAATTTCACAATATTATTTTTCCATAACGTGCATACCTTGAGCTAAAAATAGAAGTCATCATTATTAAACCAAGACAACAAAGACAGGCAACAACTATCATTATTATTATTATTGTTGTTATTATTATTTAATTATTTTTCTTTCTTAATTAGTCTCAGTGTAATGTATGTTAGTGTTAGGAATAGAAGAGCCAGTCCTCCTAGCCCAATCATGTCATACCACAACCAACTGGTCTTGTATCCTTGAAATGACAATAACTCACTACCAGGTACTAACACAGGACTACCAGAGAGAAAAATCAATCAATACAACAGGGCATATTTTTTTCATGTGCTATAAATTTTTGCAAAGTCTTTCTAAAATTATTATTCATGATAGTTGAACTTTATCGAGTGATAAACCTCTGAATGCTATCATGGTCACTATCATAGATGGGGTGCATGCTTAAAACTTTATAGTTAATTTAATTTTTGTTGCCTCGATTTGACCACTGCTTTAATTGAGGCAACAAAGTTGTTTTAAGATCGAAGTAGCCACAACATTGCATGCAACAATGTTGCCCCATATACATTTATGATAGCCTTAAATCCAGTGTAATATTATACTAAATGCATTGCTTCCTAAGGCTATCTGCTCACTCCTTAATGTTTTACATTCTCGAGTACACATCTTAGTACTATTTATGGTATACAAGTAGTGTCAGCAGTCTAGCACACAGGTACAAGCAGACAAAATTGCCTC
>NW_003548906.1:3521-5570 GCF_000090795.2 Amphimedon queenslandica | reverse complement strand
TTATAATGTCAGACATTGTTGGACGATCTTTGTAGTTCTCTATCAGACAACGTTCAATGAGATTCTTCAATGTCGGCCTCTTGATAGCTTTAATCTGAGCCACTCTCTTTTCTACGTCTTGAAACTGACATACGACCATCTCTAGAAGGAGGACACCATAACTGAAGACATCCATTGCAGGAGAATGTTCCCTTGGATTGAACGATTCTGGAGCTGAATAGACAAGATTGCCAGGGTTGCGTGTGCTGGTAAGTGACTGGAGACAAACTGTTCCATGATCAGATACTTTAGCCCTCCAACCATAACCATACCCTCCACCTCCCATTAGTTGAAGGAGTACATTAGCACTGCTGACATCTCTATGTAGTATAGGATGAGGCTTGAAGAGGTGAAGGTAATTGAGAGCACAGCCTACATCTAAACTGATGCTCAGTATGGCAGGATAGGCCACTCCTCCAGTCTCTAATTCCTTTCTTAGGCTGGTAGGCATTAGCTCTGTCAGGATGATTGGGTTACCCTCTGTAGTGGCTCCTATGAACTGGAGGAGGTTAGGATGACGGATTTTAGAAGCAATATTCATTTCACGAGAGAATATCCCAATGTTATAAGGAGAAATGATAACATCATAGAGACACTTAGCAGCAACCTTGACACTACGAAAACCAGCCACTTTGACCTCTCCCCATCCTCCTTTACCAAGGACTACTTCTGTCATTGTAATCTCTCTTCTATTCACCACCCAGGAAGACTCTGCCACTTGTATCTGCTCTTCAAGTTGTCTCTCTCTTTCTTGGAATTCTCTTTCTCTTTCTTCAAGCTGTCGCTTTTTTTCTTGAAGTTGTCGTTGAAGATCCTGTTCTTTTTGCTGGTCACCTTCTGCTTGCCTTTGAAGCTGTTGCTCTCTTTCTTGAGATTCTTCCTCTCTTGATTGAAGTTGTTCTGCTTGTTGAAGATCCTGTTCTCGTTCCCTACCCTCTTGAATTTGCATCTCTCTTTCTTGTCCTTTTTGCTGTGCTTGTTGAACTTGTCTATCCTTTTCTTGAAGCTGTCGTTGAAGATCCTGCTCTCGTTCTCTGGCCTGCCTCTCTATTTCTTGCCCTTCTTGCTGTGCTTGTTGAACTTGTCTATCTTTTTCTTGAAGTTGTCGTCGAAGATCCTGCTCTTGTTCTCTGGCCTGCCTCTCTATTTCTTGCCCTTCTTGCTGTGCCTGTTGAAGTTGTCTACCTTTTTCTTGAAGCTGTCGTTGAAGATCCTGCTCTTGTTCTCTGGCCTGCCTCTCTATTTCTTGCCCTTCTTGCTGTGCTTGACGTACTTGTCTCTCCTTTTCTTGAAGCTGTTGTCGAAGGTCCAGGATTTGTTCTCTGGCCTGCCTCTCTCCATCTTGTCCTTGTTGCTGTGCTTGTTGAAGCTGTCGTTCTCTTCCTTGAAGTTGTTGCTGTAGTCTGTTTCTAACTTGTTCCTTTTCTCTTCTCTCCTCCTCTAGCTCCCTTTCCCTTTCTTGTAGTACACGTCTCAGACGGTCTATTTCTCTTCTATTCTCAGGTTGAATAGGTTGACATGCTTCCCATTCTCTTCTCCTTTCTTGTAGTTTCTCTTGATAGTGGCTTAGAGGTATTATACTAGTAGACCAATCATTATTACTAGTATATCCTATACAGTAACAAAATAGTTGAACTAATGACAATAATTAATTAAAAAAATTAATTACTAAATGTACTGCAATTATTATGTCTGTTAATAAAACAAATGACTATACTCATAGTTTATAATTATTATATTCAATATGTAAAAAAATTGTGTACATTCATTACATTTGCATCTACATGTACTCACTGAGTTCAATAACTGCTGTATTATTGTATGGCGTGTACCCTCCAAACACAATTATCCAGTTAGTGATTGGTGTCACACTCCAAACTGAGAGAGAATGATTCCATCTCTTAGTGACAATGTCTGGTATATTAACCTATATCAGAAGAAACAATAATTAATTCAATATTTGTTTTCTTTTGTATTATTTTGTTTTTTAATGAAAATGATTCTATCCTC
>NW_003548906.1:0-3417 GCF_000090795.2 Amphimedon queenslandica | reverse complement strand
AACCAATATAGTGTTGTGTTATTAATGTAAACTATTTACATTATACAGTATAACATACATAATTGTTTGTTTGTCTGCACGTACACAGGCTTGAGGCAAAGTACTTTAAAAAGTATTTAAGTACATTACAAGTACATATGTAGCTGTTAGATTTTTTAAATGAGTACAAGTAGAAGTCCCTCATTTTTACAATTGTATTCAGTATGAGTACGAGTACCCTATTGCAGTACTTAAGTACTGCTTAAGCACTTGACCACACTCAGCTAATTATTAAATAAATTTCTAAAATTACACGTACATGTAATTTATTTAAACACAGCAGGAACACTTTTCATTCCAAGTTGACTTTTTAAGCTGGATACACAAATGCAACATGACCAATGTCATAGTATGACTTATCTACTGGTTATACACTTCATAAACATCACAGGAGGTAAATGTATGTGGTTTAAACTGGCTAATATTTATTACGTCAACACATTAGCACATTAGCATTGCATTGATAAATGTACATGTACTTCAAAGTACTTCAAAGTACTTGTAAGGACTCTTAGAATCATATTAATTGGGGCGAGCCTGAGCTCGCCCCACTCTAGCTATACTCTCAGTCACGCCCCGTCTGTCTGTATGTCTGTCCTCATACGTCACCCCTATTTATGCGTAGATCTAATACGGTAGATAGATACTATGCATTACCAATGCAATATAAAGTCAATTTTCAATTTTTCATTGAAAGTGGGAGCGGTCACAGTAAAATAAAAATGGCAACCAACATACTGGAAGAATTCATGAGCTTTCTAGCAGCAATATAAGGCAGATACACCATCCAAAGACTTCTTCAGCAGCTATAGAAGGCTTTAAATTCAATGAATAAACTATAAAGCTCGTCTTTATTGATGCAATTGCTATTAAAACTGTGAAAGTCAATCAAGCTTTTCTCAGTCATCTTAACATCAGATAATATTATATCTAAAGCTAAGTGAAGCATCTTTCCAGACATTTATAGGCAAGAAATCTGTATGTGAAACTAGAAGACTAAAAGTTAAATAAAACAAATGCTATAAAGTGATTTTATCAGCAGCATTAAACTTTCATCATGTAAATCACACTTGCTATGCCTAAATCATGATGCATGCTTTGAAATCATCGGGAGTAGATTATAGATGGATAGGTCCAGTGCCACATAATTGCTTTGCTAGCTTAGGCTCGCCCCTTAATGTTCTACATTACTTCTAGTATTTTAACAGTATGATTATTTATAATTTTTCTTCAAAAGTATTTAAGTAAATACCGAGTGCTTTCAAACTTGTGCTTAAGTACAAGTACCAAAGTACCCCTCCTGCTGCCTTGCATCAAAATTTAGAGCGCTCTGCTCTTCTGCATGCAGGCTGCAGCAAAAGTGGGGGAGGGCTCCAGCCCCCCTGCTCCCCCCCCAGATTCTCAACCACTGAAGCTAGTGAGATTACAATTTGTACATCAAAGTCTCTGTGCTATGTTTCACCAGCCCTTTAATGTTTTACATTGGTTTGGTAATAACCAGATATAATGTATTGTTATTATAATATACATGTACTTACCAGTTCCTTCCATGATTTATTGTTAATATCAAATATCCAAATATCATAAGTACTATCTCCACCCACCACTAGTAAGTGTGGTCCTGAACTAGTGGTAATCAGTACACTGGAATGAGCAGGTCTTCCCTTAGGCCATTGTACTGATCCTCCAGGATTAGATAACTTTAAATAATTCTAAAATAATAAAATAATAATTAATTATCATAAACAACACCCACACACTCAGTGTTATGAATAATAATACACACATACAATACTAATAATTATACTCACCACTGATGTATCAGTAAAATTAAGAATATATACATTGTTACTCTTTCCATTATCAGTGTCACCTCCAAATAATATAGCACTGGAATTATTAATTGATGTTAAAGTAAAAGTATTAATGGGAAGTGGTCTGTCTCCAGAAACAGTCGGTGATATCCATTGTCCTAAAAATAACAATAATAATAATTAGTATGAATGGAATGCATTGGGTGGAGCAAACTAGTTGATACATGCATTTCTTTACATTTCAAGCTGCAAGGAATTCTCAATACAACCAGTCTGAAGGCCTTTCTACACTTGAACCGGTTCCGAAAGTCGGCTTATTAATGCGCATTGAATGCACATCAATTGATTCCACACTATCTTCAAGATCACGTATATTTTGATAGCATTTCTGATCCAGCTGCCATTGGTTATCTATTGAATGAGCATTCAAACCACATATGGAGGTGGTTTAGATTAATGCACATTGAAGTCAATGCGCATTGAAGTCAATGCGCATCAGGTGTGGAATGACTGGAACCGGTTCCAAACCAGTTCAATGCGCATTAGAAGTGCTAGTGTAGAAAGGCCTTGAGTGGAGAACCACCAAATAACAATACTTCATTATAATTATTAATATAAAGTGTGTGTGCTCTGACCTGTTGAGAGTTTATAAAAATGGATCTCATTGCATCTTTGATTGCTAGAAAGTAAACCTTCACCACTGTACTGGGCACCAGGTTGTTTGGGTGTATTATTAGATGATCCATATCCTCCAGTTACTACAAGATAGTCCTTACCGTTCACTTTTATTGCTATCATGTCACAGTTGGCCTTCATCATAGGACCACGACGAGATGTAGTAGGAGAGAGTTCCTTCCAGTGGAAGGTATCAACATTAAAACTATATAAAATAATTATATAATATTTATCATAAACTATTATACTTACCTATATAAACTATTATGACGACAGTTACCGTGATTACACCATCCTCCGAAATAAAATATTTCCCTTCCAATGGCAGCAGCTGCATAGCCCTTCACACCCAGCGGAGGGTTACCAGTGGTGGGTTTCTGCTCCCACCTACCAGTTCTTAGGTCACACACCTCCATCACAGAACACATTGATTTCTTCATTTCATTATTATGTACTTCAGGGAGACCAGGCTGGGACCCACCCCACATGTACAGGTAGTCTCCTACCCGTACAGTGGAGTGTCCATTCCTCTTCACTGGTTGATAGCCTATAGATAACAAGAGGTAACAGTAACTGAATGATACAAACAACACACAGAGCCATAGTCAAGTATACTGACCTGGTGCTTCGAATGCCATTTGTTTGGAAGGTATAACGCCCTAAATTCTACTATGAAGCCGCAAAAGCTTGCCAAAAAGTCAGGCGGAGCCCGACTAGATAAGGCTTCCCTGCTTGGAGCTTATGAGCAGTTGGAGCAGTGAGCAAAATGTCAGACTTGCATACTGAGACGAGCACTGAGATGAGTGTGGTGAACCACGACCCGGTGGGACTTGACACTGATCAGTGTAGGGAAGTTAGCTAATACTGAATTATGACCCTTAATAATAAT
>NW_003548904.1:5663-7748 GCF_000090795.2 Amphimedon queenslandica | reverse complement strand
AGACTGTAATTTGAGTCCACGTACATCTGCTAGAGCATGTATACATTCATAACTGCCTAACAACAGTTGGCTTGGGATTGAGTGTATATTAAAACAATGGACAAATAGCATACACATTGTGTTTGAATGACTACAATTTTCCATGCTGTTTATGCTAGCACCATTATCACTATGTCTTTTTCTTGTATGAACTCATTGTTGATTTAGATGCATTATAGAAAACAAAAAGCAATTGCTTTGATTATAACTTAATTAAAACTCACAATTCATAATCAAAATAATCTCACAACTCACCACCAAAAACCTGGCCAAATGAACACTTGGACAAGAGATATGCAACATCTAATCATTGCAGTTGCTATGAACAGGAATATGGCAACCAGCAAAAGGAAAGAAAGTAAAATTATATTTTTAGTATACAATGACTATTCTTTATTTATTGTATGAATACTGTGACTGACTCAAAGTAAAATGTTTTGTTACTTAACTATTAATAATACCAAGGGTCCATTATATCTAAATATAATGGACTCTTGATAATACTAAAACTTACTAACAAACTTTACATCATAGTGAAACAATCACAATCTGATCTACACAGTAACATTATGACATGTTATTCTTAATGTATTATTGTTCAATATCATGCACTCAATGAATATATATCTCAGTAATATCAATTGGAGTAGCTTCATTAGAGTATCCTTCATCGCTACACATCCTCAGCTCAATATCATCAGTAACTGACTGAGGTAAGGCTTTAATAAACCAGGGGATTGTAGAACTGGAGCAACAAGGAGACTCAAATGAAACACATTGCTGACCATCCCACATTATGTCATCAGGATAAAATCTATTATTCTGGGTATTTGAGGTTGTTGCTCCTGATTCACAGTAGTAATCATTACCAACATAAGGTGGTATTGTAACTGTTGTACCATTATTACAGGGACAAACAAATGGTCTATGAAAGTCTGTGTAATCTTCAATATTTCCAACAGCATAAGTCCAGATATGTTGACGTGGATTGCTTCCATGAGTAATTGATAAACCATCAACATAAGCACTTCAATTTCCTCAGAGCCTCGGCCTCCACCATTTGGATAAATACCCTCTGGACCTCCAAGCTGATATCCTCTGGCCTGTCCACAGACTTTAGTATAGTTCAATCCAATGGCTGAAAAGAATGTTGCACTACACCCATATCCTAAATTATGAGATTTATCACATAGTGTTTTGCCTCCATATGTGTAGTTGTAGAGACCTTGAGGACATGCAGGTAGCACCAGGTTCTGTCATGTTAATGTATCCTATTCTCATCCAGCTACCATTACCATCACACTTACTACCCTCCATATCACAGTACACACTAACAATACTCCCATTACTTTGACTGATGTTATAATAGCCTGATGCTGCATTGGGAATGTTCTCTAATACTTTACTGCAAGAATGAGATTTGATTAATCCCAATGAGTAACATAAAGCCTTTGGTAGACCAGCATTTGGACAGAAAATATATGTGTAAGAATTACTTTCATTCATTTTAAAAGCTTTTCCATTATTAGCAGATAAGCAGCAGTACTGGTAATAGAGGGAAGGAGTACGATAGCCAGTAGTACAGTGACCCATACCTGATGAGGCATTAGCTTCATACAATAGGACAATGAAGGAGAGAAGAAAGATAAAGCAGTAAGAAGACAATCTTGTCAAACTAAAGCAGACAGGGCAATTCATTGGTATGGTCATGATGCCCATGAATGATGTAACTTGAAATATAAAGCATATTTTCAAGCAACATACAAAGAAATTGCTGGCAAGAAATTGTAAACAATCACTTTTTCAAAGGCTCCAAACCTGTTAATCTAAATTTCTAAATTTTACAGTGATTGACTCAAATTTCACGTGCCACTGAGCATATTTACAATTGCATGTTATGGTATAGATACAATGAAACACTGCTATGAATGACGGTATGTTTCAAAAATTTTTGTGATGCCCGTGAATCATGTAGCTCAAAATAAAGAGCAAATTTTCCAACAACATACAAAGAGATTCCTGGCAACAAAGCTAAATTGTATGTCT
>NW_003548904.1:0-1924 GCF_000090795.2 Amphimedon queenslandica | reverse complement strand
ACCACGTGCCACTGAGCATATTTACAATTGCATGTTATGGTATAGATACAATAAAACATTGCTATGAATGGTTATAGCTACTGATGGCTATACCTGATGATCCTTGAATGATGGATTGTATGAAGTACCAGAATGAGGGATTTCAATATTAGCAATGTTTGAGTGAAAAACTACACCTGGTCTCTGTATTGTTAGACAAAAAAGTATTGTTAAATAAAAAAGAAACTGAGAAAAGTAAAAGAGTAATACCCGTATTCTGCAGTAGCATGAAGGAGCTAGTTCAGTCAGTAGGAATGAATCAACTGAAATAAGATGTAGTGCTGCTGTAGGGACATGAAGTTAGCTTCAACACATTTGAGGCCTACATTAAAATAAAGTTACTCTGATTTCTCTTTTTAGGCGAAACCTGTGAGCCTTGATTTGGAGTAAGCCTGATTGACTGCAAAAATTGCAAAGGATTCATCTTTTAAATGCATCTAATTTTTTGATTAGTACTGCTCTTGTTTTATTCTGTCAACTCAATAAATTTTTCTTCAATTTTGGATTGTTTTGCTTTGGCAATGCCCTGCAGTCTGCATTTTGAATTTTAAATAATTAGAGGCGTGGCTAAGGCTAATCTCCGCCCACAAAACATGGCTACTCGGATTTCTTCTTTCTCTTTGTTCCTCTTCATTCTAATCTCATACACGTCTGGTTTACTAAACCCCAGATCACTGAAAAATTTACCAAGAGGAAATAGTGAGAGCTCGTACGAGTATCAAACACTGTATTTTAAGCAACCTGTGAGTGAAAAAAACACTAAAAGAACAAACCTTCTAACCACACCTACTTTCATTTTAGATTGATCATTTTAACTTTGAGTCAAACATCACGTTTTCTCAGCGTTATTTGCTCAATGATGCATTCTGGGACAAAGACAATGGTGGCCCAATATTCTTTTATTGTGGAAACGAAGGAGATATAACTTGGTTTGCCAATAACACGGTTAGTTGCCTGGCCATGCCCATTCTTAACGAACTATTGGATTGCATTGCTGAATGATTAATTGAATTATGATTACAATTACCAATTACAGCACAATAGAAATGAATTTTAGTGTCATTATTCATAGTTCTACAGTCAGCTGCTTTCCTCTTTATTCATGTATCAGCCCTCCCTATAGTTGAATCTCCTTATGTGAATTTGGAATATTTGATTCAGATCAAAAAATTTTTGAGCACCATCTAAAATTTTTATGGCATTTATAATTTTTTGCACCTTTTGGGCCTACATAAGAATGGAATTTTTCTTTAATTAATTGTCAATAGCTCATCAGTCACCAGTCCATAAGACTAGACTGTTACATGTACATGTATGCAATTTTCTTTAACTATCCTTTACTAGATAATATACATGTAGCAGTAATACATGTACATACATACAACATGTACTCATGTACATGTACATATACATGTACTTGTACATATACATGTACTTGACTTGTATATGTACATGTGTCTTGTATTGTTGTATGTATTATATTCAAGAGAAGATCACGGGCTTCTGATTACATGTATCAACTTGTAAATAGGACACTCTACTCTAGCTTTTCCCACATGATTTTGGCATAGATTTTAGCTTTATCTTAGTAGATTTTTAAAAGTTGCTCCAATACCCTGTACTATTTAAAAAAAAAACGCAGTAGCATTACTAAATAGGATTCACCCCACCTCAAAATGGCTGCCACGACTTTTGCAGGGTATTTTGCCAAAAATTGCTAGACAGAATTCTCCACTTTTAAGTTTTTTTCTTATGCATATACACATGTACTTATGTTGTATAGAAGTTTGAGTGAATTCAAATCAAAATTAGATTTTTACGAATTTTTAAAGTTCCTCGAAAATCTGAGCAAAGTCCCTGTGGTTGGGGCCAAATTTCACCAAAA
>NW_003548903.1:6320-7749 GCF_000090795.2 Amphimedon queenslandica | reverse complement strand
TCATGCATCAAAACAGAGCTATGTTCAACAGAACATGCATTCTTTATTTTTTTTCTAAAAGCTTGGCTAATTGAAACTATAGTACTGTTATATGTTCGGTTTCATGTAGCATTTGATGATGCTATAGCTCCTATTGAGTATTCATTAAACATTAGTAACATTAACCCTTCTTTTGCATGATGGAAAATCAATGTTCATCAAAATCACAACTAAATCATTAATGTTGGTCATGGCTTACTGAAACTTCCAAGTACCAGTGGTAATTCCGTTAAATGCATGACTGTTTAGGTTGGCTGGGTTAGCCAGCTTTGAATGGAAAAACCTTAGGGTACTATGAACGCGCTGGTCAATGCAACAGGAACATCACATCTTTTGCCTAAGCACGAACCTGTTGGTTTTGAAGATGACGAAACAACTTCTGATAATGGTTGAGGTGATACTGTAAGTGATAATGCAGCTGCCTCAGCAGGCATTAAATGGCTATCATTAATGAAACCCAATGTATCATTCTGTAGATCTGTAACTTTTTGTAGAAGGCCAGGTAACGGCAGGATTTTAGTAATGCATTATCAGTTGAGCTAGGTTTTATTGCTGAAAACTCTTGATTGTAATGCATCGAAGATAAAGTATAAGGAACATCCAAAGCATTTGCTTAACTCTGACTTTTTCCAAAAAGAAGCTTCCTCTTCTTTTTGTTTGTTCCTTCTCTGACATCTGTACCACAGAACAAGCAACTCAAGGTAAATCTAGCTTGTCATTGTCGTTAGTTCACACCTTATTTTTATTATTATTAAAATTGAATTAAATAAGTCATGATTATAATTGTATTAAAACAAAATTAATTGTGACTCAATTTATGTCATTTATTAGTAACACCTGTTCTCCTAGTGCCACCGGAAGTCTTGTGGCGTTCAGAATAAAATGATGCTTGGCAGTGCACCAGACTCAAACCCCTTTGTCCAGATGTCAAAGAGGGTTAGGGTCTGCCTATGCGAGACTAGACTTCATCTACATTGATGAAGGTATTTAGTACACACTAGAGAAATAGTATTACAGCTTGAGATCTGGATTCTCCAAGCTTTGAGGAATCAACTGTTTTAGGCAAGGTAACTATAAACAATTCATTAGATTTGCGTGTACAATTTTTTTAAAAATGTTGCACCACTGCTTGTTCTTACATTGATAGATGAGATGAATGATTTGGTGGTTCTTCAATCTCTCAAAACTGCTGTATTAAATCATCACCTGTTTTGTGTTACAAACAGTGATAGCCGTTGTAGTAGGAGCAGTTGTACTGAGGACTGTGAATTGAGCCTTGCCAAAGAGCACCCACCCAAGTAGAGTTTCCACTACTACTGGTGATCCTGGTGGTCACTTTAGTCACTTTTGCCTACCATGGACTAGCAGCTCAGTAAAGATAATGACACTG
>NW_003548903.1:0-2619 GCF_000090795.2 Amphimedon queenslandica | reverse complement strand
CGGTCAGCCAGCAGCAATGGACGTTACTGTAATCTCCCCGCTCCAGCAACTCACCCTTGATCGGTCTGCTTCTGATCGTGGCTATGCCCTCCTATTTGCTGAAGAGCGGAAGTACATCGTGCACTTTGAGGATTGCCGGAGAAATGGAATTTTCTTTCAGCCTTTAGCTATGGAGACTCTGGGTGGGTGGAGCCAGAAAGCTGTGTCTGTCCTTCGCTCCATTGGTCGTCATCTTGGATTGCGTCGGGGTCTAGATACTCTTGAAGTGACCCAACACCTTTTTCAGAGACTTTCTGTTTGTCTCTGGCGTGCCAACGCCCACATGTGGCTTAGCCGCTCTCCCTCTCTTCCACCTACTGTGGATGGGAACATCTAACTGCTTTCCTTTTTCTCCCAGCTTTTCCTATTTCTTTATTTGTTTTGTTCTGTAGGGCTTTCCCTCTATTTCCATCATAATGTTTTATCTATGTGTATGTGTTACTTTCTCTATTGTTGTTATTGTTATTATTATTACTATTATTATTATTATTATCATTTTTATTACCAGTTTTTTATTACATATTATTTTTCTTGATTATAGTAACCAATACTTGTATTAAAACAAGATGAAGATTTTATTGGCACTAGAGATTATAATAGAAACAAACAGTCACACAGTTAATCACTATAATGCCACACATTAACACAGGTGAGTGGTAACTGCATCTTACATTGCATTTAGTGTGTTTTACATGTCTAGGTATAGTCGGGCAAAGGAATCTTTAACTATTTACCATACACGCTGTGGGTGGTGGTTATTAGATGAAATGAGGAGTCTCTTGGCCACACACGCTGGTGGTGGTGGTCGTTAGATGAAATGTGGAGCCTCTTGGCCATAAATGCTGTGGGTGGTGGTCACTAATTTGATGTGGATATGTGAATTTTGGAGACTTATCTGCACATAAGACATGACAGGAAAATCTCTCATAATCAAAGCCTGAAAGTAATTGGAAGGTGACTTATCACTGTGACTGTGCTCTAGTGCCATTACAATATTTTTAGCCTTTTAAAGGTACATTTTATAATGTATAATATTTACTTAATTTTAAAATTCACTGTAGGCTCCACGGGTGGTAGGGTGCAGGGGGCTAGCTAAGCAGTGAGACATATTCGCGAAGGTGCTGGCTATCATCACATGTATGTTACTGTGGTGCAACATCACTGCAAGCAACTGAAATTAATGATCATTATCCTCATTTTTTATATTTTGTTCTTTTATAATGTAAAAACATAATTGGTGAATTGCTCAATGAGTTTTTTGTTAATAGAACATCAGTAATACAACAGCGGTATTATAAAGTTAACTTAGTTATTAACTCCAGCATTGCTTTGAATATCAGTACTATACATTGCTCATGTCCTCATCCTTTCCACTTCTTCAATTCTGACTCTTCTCTTAATCAATTCCTCTTCCTCCTGTCTTTTTATTTCATCTTTTTTTATTCGTTTACTTTCAATAGTCTCTAGGTCACTTATTTTTCTTTTTAGCTCTGCCTTTTCCTCTTCTAAATGAATGTAATACCTCTCTCTGTTATCATACTTTCTCTTCCATTTCTGCACTGTATCATTCTTTTAACATCTCTGCACTGTCTTGTTATTTCTTCTCTTGTTTTCACTGACAATGAAAGTGAGAATTGCGAATTAAAGGCTGGGCCTGAATGAAATATTATCTTACTATCGTGTTGGGTATTTAATTCTTTTGACATAGCAGGTGTCTTGCTATCTGTAGATGTCTTGTTAGTAGCAGGAAGCGTCTTGCTATCTGTAGATGTCTTGTTAGTAGCAGGGGGTGTCTTGCTATCTGTAGATGTCTGAGATATATTTGTCCCCATTTTCTCTCCTGAGTCTTATCTTAGTCTTCTTAGATTTCGTTTCTTCCAAGGTTTCTTCTCACTATAGATTAGAGCAAGCACACATTAGAATTTAGCATGTGTGAGGTGTTAATGGCTGTTAGTGATAGAGAGTGACAGTAGTTGTCAAGAAGTCCAGTGAATCCAGTCAATTCTAAGTGATTATTACTCTTCTCTTTATAATCCTTTTGGTATTTCCTGATATATTAAGGATGGAAGGCTCATCAAAGGAGAATAAGGCTGTTTCTAGTAACACAGTAAGCTTGGGGCTTGCTGTTTCAGAGCTAAAAGATACTTGCTCCAAAGTTGTCATTCATGGTGTCATCACCAAACTGTCCCCAATGAAACAAAGCTCTTCGTCAAAAAGGAAGTACTTTGATGGCTGGGTAACTGATGATCAGGGGTTAAAAAGATTTGTCTCCTTCAGTACTGCTCTAATAGACAAGATGAAGAAGGCCCAGCAGGATACCAGTCAGCATTAAGTACAGATGAATTAGAGATTGTTCTAAACCACAAGTCTGATATCGTTTCATCATCTAAAAAATTTAAAGTGGATTCTACTTCTCAGAGTAATGTATCACTTTCACAACTACCAGTTTTAGCGATCAATCAACTTGTGTCAACACACATCAAAGTAACTAAGGTTCAAGAACCTGTGCAAGTTACTTCTAAAACTAAATTATTGACAAAACAAGTTTGTACCATTAGTGATGCAACTGGAATCGCCCTT
>NW_003548902.1:5623-7750 GCF_000090795.2 Amphimedon queenslandica | reverse complement strand
GATGCATATACATGTACATGCTCTTATGCTGTGCAGAAAGTTTGTATTTATTCCAAACAAAATTAATTTTTTTAATTGTGGTAAAGCCTGATTAATCTTACCATGAGCACAAGCTTTTCAAAGTAGACGAGGGAATGAGCAATAATTACAGGGTCAAACCCACACTAAATGAAGGAAAGAGATTACTATTAATCATTAGTACTCAATGCCACAGACCTCAGTTCCAACTGATATCATTTCTTTTTTAATACTAAAAACAAAGAAAAGCTATTATTATTATCATTATTATGATTGCTCTATACCTTCTTAGCTTTGATAGAGTTAGTTTGATATATGGGAATATCTCTGCAAATTGATTATTAATCTCTTTCTTCACCTCTCTCTCCCTGGCATATTTAACCAGTGACACTCTATAGCTAGCGAGATTAAGAGTCGTAACATTGCGTCCTTTGAAATACTCCGGATTGTCGAGGGACCGTGGGTCATAATTGAGATTAACATATTGAGACGAGTGGTTCTCTTTGAAGGACTGAGGAGCATAAGGTCTTGAAGGCACTCCAGTTGTGGTAGCATTGTCTCCAACGTCCCTCAGTGAAGACTGGTGAATCAGGACAGGGGCTTTCTTTGCTGACCTGCATGGGTACCAAATACAATTTGTAATGGATATAGTGTTAGCTGATTAAAATTTTGATTAACAAAGATCTGAAGGGAACATGCCCAACTATAAATAATAATTATATTCTATGGTTTTTGCTTTAAATGATTGCTATTTTGTCATACTATCCAGTATCCACACATTTAATCACAGTATAATACCCACACATTTAATCACAGCACTCAGTACCTGTTCAGTGCAGTTTGTTTAGACTGATCAATATGTGGCTCTAATCTCCACACTGGTTCTAACAATGAAGATAAGGATACTTCCTACATGAATTATAAGCCATTAGAATAATAAGAGATGTATCCTCACTTTGGTGGGGTCCCCCAAGTCTACCCCATCCAGTTCCAGCTGTACACTAATACTACTCGTACGAGCCCTCCCTGTCAGCACTGTATCAGCTCTATTAAAATTACAATAACAATAATAATAATAATTTCTTTATTTTCCTTGTCTTACCTTGAAGGTTTAGAATATGGCACAAGTGAATATAATACAACAGGATATCCATTATATACAAACCCTAACCTGCATGAAAAGTACATAAATACAGCACATATTGCAATATTTAACAAAGCCCCATCTTTTTCATTCTCTCTCTCTCTCGTACCTCCTGTCTTCAGGTTCCATACTGAAGGACCTCAAAGTCTTCACAGACTGATGCACAGCGCCACTCCCATAAGATAGCTTCTTAACGTGTGAAAAAGAGGAGGAGCCTTGAATCTTCTTGTTCTTTCGACTACGCCGTGGTGAGTCAGCTGATCCTACATCCCGAGTGAACTGTAGGCCTGAGGAGTTAGCTGTAACACTAATAGGCTGAGTGGCCAGTGGTGAGAGTAATTCTGTGATGGAGGAGAGTTTTAATGGAACTGGTGGCTCTTTGGGCGGTTCAGACTCTTTCCTTTCATCGGTCTCTTCTTTCTGTTCTAGCTCTGAGTCTAGTGGTATGGAGAGAAAGAAAGCTTTGGCTGCTTCTCGTCTTGTATCGCGTCTCTCTTCAGAGCTGTATCCCAGACTGTATATCTTCTCTCGTCTCCTACGACAGAGGCTGCTGTGAGATGAAGGAGGAGGGAGTGATGGGGTGAGCTCCTCTAGTCGCCTTTCCTCTTGTTCAAGGTCCAAGGAAGAAGCAGAAGTGATATAAACATCTTCAGTGGATGACGCCATCTTTATAATCCGCCTAGCTGGTTACCCCTCCCACTCCGCCAGCTGAGTGGGTGGATAATCTAAATTATCTAATATCTATGGAGTTATACATGTATCTCGACATGTATTCACCTTTCTCTTTGTTTTATGTTTCTTGCTGTAGGTAGTGATACTAGCATGGGTAATCCTACACCCTGTTTTGATATACTGCAGTATGTTTCTTTCTCTCGACTATCTAGACACTCCTCTAACTCCCGTCTCACTTACAACTACTCAAGGCTAAATTTGGTTCGGCATTTCTATTTTAATAGGCTTCCTCG
>NW_003548902.1:0-5613 GCF_000090795.2 Amphimedon queenslandica | reverse complement strand
ATGGATCCAAATTTTACTGCAGCCCGTATTATATCTTGTGTGAAAGCCTACTTTTGGGACAACTTTTTAGCCTCTTTCAACTCCAAAGATCCTTGCTCACTTCCATAGGCGGATCTAGACCCGGGCAATGCCCGGGTAGATTTTACTCAAGACCACACCCATTGGTGTGGTTTGGTTATGAGTCACTTCACCTAGTATGCCGTCCTTGTGACAGGTGTCATCACTCAAACCCAGCTCCTCAATTTAAATTTAAATCTTAACTTAATGCAATAGTTGTTTTTAACCAATAATCAATGACAGTTTATTAAAAGAACAATTTTATAATATTGATTTATGTGTTGTTATCTTTATGTTCTTCTCACCCCTCAGTCTTTCTTCTTTTATGTCTGTTTGTCTATGTGAACAATTGTGTGTGTGTCTTTTTCTCTTGCATTCTCTTCCTTCCCTGGCTGACATAGTGTTCTATGTTAGACCATCAGTGTTTCTACTGTACTTTCACTCCTCTTCTCTACGGTCTGTCTATTCTATGTTGCACTGTAAAGTTAAATAATAATAATAATAATAATAATAATAATACTGCAGGTCCATTTATTGTTTGAATAGGCACAGAAGAGAGTAGGCTCTGCTCTTACTGAAAAATGGGTCTTTTTTCAATAATAACAAAATAATTTAATTTGCCTTGTGCTCGTTTTGTTGGGCGGTGGAAATGTCTTAATAATTTTATTATTGTATAGTTTTATTCTAAACGTTATTATTGAAGATATAGATTCAATACAACCTGATGTACAAGATTATTATGAATCAAAAGTATTGAGAGATTATTATATTAATCAGGCCCGCTGAGAGAAGACATGGGGCCCAGGGGAAGATTAAAATTAGGGGCCCTTTGCAATAATTTTTAAAAAATTACAAATTAAACCACAAGAACTACCAATGCTCAAATATGACCAAAAATCAGTTGAGTGACTTAGGAACACTAGCAATTGAAAGCAAACTTGCAGAACAGCTAAATTTTGATAATATCATAGATCATTTTGATGTGTTTAAAAGCCAGAAAGGCACATATTTAATTATGTAATGATGACTTATTATACTTTAATTATAATGTACATTATTATGGGGCCCCCTGAAGTGAGGGGCCCAGGGGATTTATCCCCTTCTCCCCCCCCCTCTCAGTGGGCCTGATATTAATAGTCCATCAAGTATCGTTATAATTTTAGAAATTAGAGATCATATGCATGATCAAGACAGTACTGACTTTAGCAAAGCATTAACTTATTTGTCAACAGAAAAGCCAGAGGTACACAAAAACTTGATATTGCCATCATTAATTTGATCAAAATTTGTACTGCAATATCTTTATTTAACCATTATGTTTTCCCAGTGAACTTACAGTGTATATATGTTTTAAACAATGTGACTGGAATGGAATCATGGTGCAAGTATGAAGTCTCTATTGATATATATTATTGCTCTCTTTTTAGATGGACAAGAAATGAAAATAGGAGGATTGATCAGTACATGTAATTTTCTAAAATCAGCCCATGCCACATCCATAAGACTACTGACACTGCAGTGACTAACAAATGTACTCATAAAGTTGTGCTCTCTTTATCACACAAACTATGTACTGTATAACTATTGTGTAAAACAAATTGCTACACTAAAGCTAGTGAAAATATTTTAAGAGTTACTCTTAAGTTGCTATAGTACATTTATTGCGGCATATGTTCATAGACAACTTCAGGTGATGCTTGACATTCATCATAGACTCCTTCATTCTCTTCACTTAGTTTAGTCTCGTGGATTCCATATGGTTCACATACTTGCATTGAAATATCATCATCAGCTCTATTATCATAATTAAGTAACTTAACAGAATAGAATACACTAACTTTGTTTGTTTATTGATAGTACATGGACTTTTCTTTCTATAAAACAACAGCAAAAATTTATTATGCTCAGTATGTAAACTCTACCTTATAAAGCAGTAGATATTAATAATAACACTGACAGTTAATAGACCACACAATATACCCACTAACACACTAAGAGCAATGACACTGTCTGATGTATCACTAGTTGATGATGATGGTGGTAGTTTTAATGTTTCATTAGCGATAACTGTCCATTCTCCATATCCATTATCAGTGTATGCACGTACACCAAAAATATAACAAGACTCATCAATAAGACCAGTAATGACACTAAATGTATTCCCATTTGTTGAATTACGGAATTGTAATATTTTAGATAAAATGTTATTATCATCTACCATCAAACAGCTACCAGACTGTGAGGTATGATATCCTATCTCATATGTGATAATGGGATAGTCTGATGGAATATAACTAGGTACACTCCATGAGATAACAGCCCATGTAGTGTCCATGATACTGGATACTGAACCAACTGGACTTGGTACTAAATAAAGACACATTCTCACAGAACTGATATAGTATAATAATTACATACCTATTCCAATCTCTACTACAATAGGATCACTGAAGGGACCTCTTCCAACAGAATTGATAGCAGCTACACTGATGTTATACTCAGTACCAAATACTAGATCATTCAATATGATATATCTCTCAGTACTGGTGAGGTTGTATGTGATACTACTGTTACTGATAATCACTGTATAGCCTGTGATTAGACCATTATGCTGAGAACAATTGACCTCATTCCAAGTGAGATTATTTATTGGTTGTAGTAGCATTAAACCTTGAGGGGCACCAAGAGGAGCTGTAAAATAACAAGTTAAGCAACTGGTGATGATAAATATTACTAGATACCATTTGATGACAATGTATCTTCATCAATTGAGTTAAGATCAGATCCTCCTAGTACATTACCAGCTCTCACTGTGATGGTATAGTTCATACCACTGTACAGACCTGTTAATGTATAACTGTATGTTGTAGTGGACTGATGAGGAGCAACAGAGACTGTCTCATTCACTGATGATAACTGGGGACAAGATGGAGTATAGGAGATGGTGTAGTATGTTACATAGTTGTCACTGCTAGGAATAGTCCAGTTCACTGTAATACCAGTGGTTGAGACATTAGATACTGAGAGACTAGTTACTGGACTAGGAACTACAACAGATATCAATTACACTCTCTCAATGTTAATAATATTAACTCACCATCAAATTTTAACACTGTTACTGTACTATTAACTGAAGGAAGATCTATATATGAGTACACACTGATGGTATAGGTACTCATTTGTGAGAGATTTGTTAGTACGATTTCATCTTCACTGGTAGATACTGCATTCCTGGTTACACCTCCAGTAGTATACTCAATCACATATCCATTAGTCTCTGATGAAGTGGTCCAGTTCACTTTGATACTATTAGCATTTAATATAAACCCTCTCACATTAATTGGAGGACCACTAGGAGCTAGAAAAGAGACAAAGGTATCTACTATTGATTAAAGTATAATCATACCATGTAATATCACAGATCGACTGTAGTCGACTCCTCCAATCATTGCTATACAGGTAACATTAACTGACTCTCCCAGTGGATCAGCATATACTAGTAGTGTGTTGTTGTATGTCAGGACATCAATTGATGAATAGTTTGAGTTACTCTTCATCACTCCATTCACTAACCAGTAAACATGAGTTGAAGGATTTATATCAGTAGTTGTGAGACAATCAATATGATATTGAGTGTTATTGAGTTGTGTAATGGATGAGACTAGTGTCCAATTGATTGAATTAATAACTAGAAATACATCAACAATGTTAATAGTACATTAAAAGGTGCAGTAGCAATACCTGGTAAGGTCTGTACACTGATAGTACTACCAGGTCCCAGTAATTGTTGATAGGCTCTGACTGTGATGCTATAAGTTGTCCCTCCTCTCAGTCCATTCAGTGTGACTGCATAATTACTACTTCCCTCCACCTGTACTGTTTGCCCAGGGTCTGTGTTACTAGTGACATTGACTGCATATCCATCAGCATCAGATGAATCAAGTGCAGTCCAGCTGACAGTGATAGTGGTAGCTGTCTTGTTAACCTCGGTAAGAGAAGAGGGAGCAGTTGCTGGTACTATAGAAAATAATAAAATCATTTTATTGCTACTTACCTGTTACAAAAATGTCTCTATTTCTTTGTACTGGGCTGTGATAGATATGACCAAAATCTAAATAGAATCTAAATACATGATCTCCGTTGTTGTTTGATTGGCTTAGTACTCCACTAGTAATAGTGTCTCCACTCCATGTAACAGTTAGTGTATAATCCCATCTTCCACTACCATAATCTACTGACATTCCATTCCCATACATGAATGTACAACTGTATGAGGCCCTAGATCCAGTGCAGAGTTGAGTACTACTGCTACCAGACTCATAGTACCAATTGGCAGCATGTAAAAAAGAACTGTGGTCATTACTACCAATTTTAATGGCATGTAGTGTATATGTTTGAGGCAGAACTGTTATATCTGAAGGAAGGTCAACTGTGATGGTTTCAATCTGCACCCATCCTACAGTAAATCAGTAACAAATTGACAGCATGTACTAGTTTAATGAGAACACTTACTGAATATATTAGCAAAGACGATGTTGGTGTTAAAATCTGAACAATTAGTGGGTAGACAACACTTGTACCAGCCATCATCAGATGACATAACGCCTCCATCAATGTAAAGACTGATATTAGCATTAGGTGAAGATACCTCATTACAACGAAGAGGATTAGTACTGCAGTTAACTGATGATCCACTAGTAACATTAACCCACTCTCCACCATTCAGAGTAGTATCAAATAACACACACATGATACTGTTACTGGCTCCTCTAATATCAGCATCAAAAAAATATGATCCATTAGTATAACAGTTTCCATCATGCCTCAGGTAGATACCTATAAAAACCTATACAGTTGTTATACACATCCAGTGTCTTACCTGAGGAAGGTGGACATTGACTGATAACTTCACTGATACTCAACAAGAATACTAAAATCACTTCTGATACTGACAATGCCATTTTAAGAATAGACTGAATAGAATTAGCTCTGTTACAGTTCTCTTATTTTTGACAAAGTAAACTATACATGCTAATTTTCTTTTACATAAGTAAACTGCATAAAATGTATGTGTTACTCATTAAAATTTGCTTACTTTTCCTTACAATAAGCTAGATCTATGACAATTCAAAACAATAACATGTTTATTGTGACTAATGCATATGACTTAAACCATGCACATCATCTAAGCATTGAATCTCAGTGAATACATGCATTATGTTTTCAGTTCACATCAGAATTAGTCAGGACCCCTGCTAGGTTTCCTGATTATGATCAGACTCATTATCAGCTTGTCAATTCGAAGAAGTGAAAATAACTGCTAGAGTTGTTATTAAAGTTAGACCATTGATATCTTCATCCTTCTATTATTGTACAATTAAATGTGTATTATGTCATTATTATTTCTTAATAGACTATATACTTATGTACACAAACAGGAAGAGATAGACAAGCAGACACTAGTCATAATTAGGAACAGTGGGCAAGTTATGACATTGAGAAATCCTCTTGAAGACTCTGAAACAAAATCATTTCAGTTTGATTATACTTATGGAC
>NW_003548901.1:6230-7753 GCF_000090795.2 Amphimedon queenslandica | reverse complement strand
CTTCACATAAAGTCTTATTGGGACTCAATCATACTTCATTTTATGGTAATGGGTTCTGCTTTTTCAAAAGTCATGTGTGTCAATTCTGCATAGCATTGAGTATGTCTTCAAACTCGCTCTGAGCATCTTGGATTAAGGGGCTCTTCACTGCTGTTTTGGTCTTCATTCGCCTCATTTTAATTTTTTCCTCATTATCATCAATTGTTGGAATTTGAACAATAGGTTGTTCATTATCACATTGCAACTGTGTATTACATGTCCTTTGACTGGATCATACAGTCAGTAGCCTTTGGTGACTTCTCTAAGAAAGCTACAATTTCTAGCTTTAGAATCCAGTTTCTTTCTTTCATCTTTTGATATGTGAGAATATGCAGTGCATCCAAAAATTTTGAGATTCTCCACACTAGGTCTATTTCAGCTCCATGCTTGAAAAGGTTTCATACCAGAGACAACTGATGAGTAGCTTCTGCTCCTTAGATGACCACAGTAGAGAGTGGCTCAGCCCAGAATTAATGAGGCAATTGAGATCTGTTAACATTGCTCTTACACATTCCATGAAAGTTCCATTTAACCTCTCTGCTACTTTGTTTTGCTCCAGTGTTTTAGGCACAGTTAATTCATGCCTGAATCCTAAAGTTTTGAAGTACTTGTTGAACTCCCTAGATGTACAATCCCCGCCGTTATCTGTGTGAAGGGTCTTAAAATTGCAATTAGACATTCGCTCAACAAGTGCTTTGTACTCCAGAAACTTTGAAAACTCTTCATCCTTGGACTTTAGAAACTATACTTAAGTGTAGTGTGTCTTGGCGTTTATAAAGGTAATGAAGTACTTTACTCCACTTAGTGACTTAAAGCTTATAGGTCCACACACGACACTGTGAACTAGTTGAAGTGGAACATTGATCTGTCTCTTACTACTTTGAAATTGTCTCTGATGAAGTTTTCCTTTGACACAGGACTCACAGAAAGGTATACGAATAGAAGTTTGTAAGTAAAATTATTGGCTAGATGTTTACTTGCGAACCTACAGAGTTTTTATCATTGAGGTGACCAAACCAACAATGCTATGTTAACTCATTTGAGTCATGCTTCAAAGGAGCATCACTCATACGGACTTGTGTATCTATATATTTATGACAGTTCAGACATTACAAGTTGCCCCGTTTAACTCCTACAGCAATGACTCTGTCATCACAGTCAAGGATCTTTAATCATTCTGAACTATACTTAACTCGTTTTCCAGTCTCAGTTTTTTTAGATACCCTTAGAAGATTGTAAGTTAACTGTGGGACATAAAGAACATTACGTAGTCGACGCCTCTTATTTTTCAAGTTCACCACGAGGTTTAGTATGACATCACCAATCCCTACAGTGTCTAGGGTATGTCAGTCACCAAGTACAATCTTTTGTGGACTTTTGAGGTCATTACACACTATAACCATACTCCTATCATGACAAAAATGACAGGTTGCCCCAGAATCCACAATCCAGCTCCCATCCTCATCAGAATCCGTTGCTACTGA
>NW_003548901.1:0-3730 GCF_000090795.2 Amphimedon queenslandica | reverse complement strand
AATTATGGAAAGTACATGTACATGCACATCACTTACAATGAATCTTCAATGTGCATGAATGTACTCAATTTATTGTATAGTGGGTTTGTATAGAGGATAACAAATTTTGCAGATTTTTGAAGATTCGCTAAATTGAATTTCTTGAAAATTAATTTAATACAGTACAAGATGGCAGAAAAGTGGCAATTTATGAAAATTAATTCTGTGAACCTCCGAATACAGGCCATTCGTAAACATTATCCTCGAAATAACCCGCTATGTGGTATAATTATTCTCTTTCTTTTTGTTTCTCTTTATTTATTCGTTACAATTATTTTGTTTCTTCTCCCTCTACTGGAAGACTGGCAGATGTTTGAACTGCAATCATACTGACAGAACCTTTAAGCATGACCGTCTTTATTCGCAAAAGTTATTATTATTATTATTATTATTGTAAATGATAAAGTGAACAGAATCATTCTAATTCTAAAGACAAAAGTGAAAGAAATTAACTGAATTTATATTGAGAGTAGATTTGTGTGCAGTGTACTCGTCATCACAACTCATTACAGCATCTACAATAAGATCTACTACAGCTTGTGCCCCGGGAGCAGATGGTTTATCATCTTCACCATGGCTGCGATCCAGACGTGGCTTGCTACATTTTTCCTTGCCCAACAGCAACAATACATAGAGGTTTTGATGGCCCAGTATATCAGGGCAATGAGACCAAGTAGAAAAGCTGATGCCAGCGTAGATAATACTGCATGTAGCTGCCAGATTTGTGGGTTGTGCACCCTGCAAGAACTACTCATTTCAGAGTTCAGACTTCTACAATAGAATGATTAGTCTAGTACAAAAGAGCAAAGCTCATTAAAGTTTTATAGATTCTAATTTTACATTAATCTTGAAGAACCAAAGAGCTATAGTACTGTCGTAGTACCCCTCAAAACCAAGGCATATATACAATACAGTCATGCTGCATGCCATCATGGTGCAGCCGAACAATCAGTGCAGCCAACCAATCAGTGCAGCTCAGCTGTAATGACGTAGGCTGCCTAATGAATTTGTTTAAGTCAGGTCATGGCTGCAGCTATAGCTAACAACTGCCTGCAACCATACTGCAGCAGTTTGTTACAGTCTTACCTGAGTTAACTCAGCCCTGAACTATCCCTCCTACTACTTTCATTTTAGAATCTAAATAGATCTAGAATTTTAAGTAATTTTGCATTATAACTATGACAATTGTGCCCACATATATATATAGTTGCAAGCAATAGGGTGTGACTCATTGGTGTGGATCATAATAATTCGCCATAGAATGTACACATGTACATTAGACAAATTATTTAATTTGTCTGTCCCCAAATAGACGTATTACAAATACTTTGCTTTGCTTAATATTTAAACTTGAATGTGCATGAATGTATTCTATCTATATTTATCTTCTTTTATTTTATTTCTCTTTCTTCTCTCACTGTCAAGACAGGAAGACTGGCGCTGCACAATGTTACTATTGGACAGTGACACAATGACTTTGAAATCATGTAACAACTTTTTTTGAAAAACAACTGTAATAAACAAAAAAATTACATGTATTATTGTTTTGAAGAATTATAGCTTCATATATTATTATTCATTGTACTATTAAAAGAATAAATCAGTTGATAATGATAAAAAGCTTGATGACTACACCAAACTCACCAACTGTCGGTAGTCCACACCAACTGTGCATTATGAGGAAATAGAGTACTCCTAAACACCAGCTCCTCGTTATCATAATTCGTTGAAGGAGATTTCAGAGCAGTGGGAGGTGCTGGTGGCGGCTGGTCATCATCATCGTAGTGATAACACCATCCTTTTTATTCCAAGTAAAGAAATACACCCACATGATATAGTCTAGAGAGAACTATGATCATTAGTGCAGCAATTAGTAGAAAGGCAGCGACAGTCGACCAGTCAGTTTGCTACCTTAATTTAATATCCAAAGAGCTCATTTGTAGACTAGTTGTAAAAGTAAAATAGACTGATTAGAATCATAAAAAGAGTAAACTTTCAGAACTATAAAAGATTAAAAACCTTCATTATTCTCAAAGTCTAGGGGTCTTGCTGAAGTACTTTATGACCTGTGTCTGGCTCGCAAGACTTTAGTATGTTGCATGGTACAGCCAGCCAATAGGTTGCACGTGAGTGCACGTGTCGACTATTGGTGCCAAATTATAAAGGTAGGACCCTGTAATGGGTGAGGATAGTAATAAAACTGTAGCATCTCAATTCTCAACTAGCTTAATGCCTAGATTAAGTGCATGAATGAATAAAAAAATGTAACCTGCAATACAGTTGACTAGCTGCTTTTTACTACAAACATAACAGCATTAAATTAAGGGAGTTTTGTCCAAAATATATATCCAAAACAAAAACCTAGGAATTGTCTCAATATGTAGAAATTATTACTGAAAAGGGACAATAACTAATGACAAAACACCAACATCTACATTATTTTATGAGCTAAGAAACCTTAAAGTACAGGGACTTTATGAAATAATCAATTGATTCATAAAAGCTAGGAGAGCTATAACAAAGGAAAGAAATAAGAATTAAGTTATAATCAAACCTTTTATAAAAATAGCATGATCAAAACTATCATTAATTATGAATAAAAGTTAAATCGGAGGTGATTTGCACTGAATATTCCCTATAATATAATGTAAGAGTGTAATATCAAAGAGCAAAAGCTTACTTAATTATTATTTAGAGTGAATGGATTTGTCTATGAATGTGTGCATAATATTGATGGTTATCAGCCATGTTAGGGGCATCATTTTCTCATCCCTACATTTTTGGCTGCAACAATTACACAAGGGAATTAATAAACTGCCAAACCATCAAAACAGCTTACTGTTCACATAATTCATGTATCGATATCTGTATTTGTACAATAAAACGGTATGTTACAACAAACAATGTCGTGATCACTGTAATAGCAATCAATGACAGTGCAAACAAAATCAGATAACAAACTATTAACATAGACATGATCAATCAAGGTCCCCCTATCTGTAGTAGGAGTCTGTACCATTTGTTTGTAATTATTATCAGTCATAAAACTTAATAATCTATTTGAAGTATTGGCCAACAAATCTTCATTAAAGTCTACAATGACATTGGCAAAAATGACTCAACTGTATTAAATAATTGTATCTATACAGTTAAAAGATTTTGCCGTGGAACATTCGGTGATCTATATACTAAAATGATATAGATACAAAAACTACTACACAGGTCAAGGGTAGTCACTAATGCTATATACCAGGCCTATTAATCTTATTAGTATTTCTAGGATGCATATGCTCTGGCACAGACAATAGTACACCCCCATGGCTATTACCTATAGATCTATCGCACCTAATTACACTGTGTCCTTCACTCAATAAAGGTGTTTCCTGATTATTGTTTAGCCATGTTTCACACATGGCAAAAATAGAAACATTTGAAAGGCTACTGTCAACTTCTATATCTGACAATTTTGCAGTTAATGACCTAATATTTATAGTGAAATTATAGTTCCACTACTACAAATATTGCTGCATGGTATATCAATTACGTTTTCTTAAAGACGCTGCTTTTTTCATCTACTTTCTCATTTGTTTTAATTGCACATGGGTTAAAGCCAATAATATACAAGCACTCTAATCTTTTTACACAGCTAAAAGCAACATATGCTTGCCCAGGGTTAAAATTACAGCTTGCT
>NW_003548900.1:6080-7757 GCF_000090795.2 Amphimedon queenslandica | reverse complement strand
TCCTGTACTATTGGATGTATTAGTATAGTCCATGATTCGTAATCAACATCTCTACTTGCTGATATTCTAATGTTAGTATCATTAATCTTAAGTGGTTGTATTTTTCCTATTCCATCAATATTAGTAGAAATGTTCATATAATGAAATCTAACAACACTTCTGTCATCAGGAGGTTGATATACACCAATCCTGTATCCACTGGAGACATTTAATGGAGTAGGGAGAGTAAGTGTACAGTACTAGTGTACACAGTATTCATGTTATTAGCTGGCCTCCATACTTCAAATCTTGGATATAAATTTCTACCAGTACCAATATTATGAACTGTCCTTATATCAACTCCAATCAATATTTCTGTTATAACTGTAGTACACGTAAAAATGACATCATTCCCCATAGAGTCCTCAATGATGATCCATCTTGTTGCATTGGTTTCAGCTAGTCTGTTAAAAACTAAGGAACCTGATGGAGATGCTGCTCTAGCCTGAAGAAGACTATAATCCATAAATCCTTCAGTACAAGACTCTCCATTAGCCTCCAGTAATATTCCATTACTCATGAAGCACAGCAGTATTACTAATAGAAGATAGGAAGACACAATCTTCATCTTTGGCAGCAAAAATATTACTAACAAAAAAAACATTAAATGTTATTAGTTTTGCTTAGTGTGTAATGCATAAACAGTAGAGTAAAGGAAGTTAATTTTTCCCGTTACTTTACTATCTATGTGTAGTGGCAGTGCTAATTCAACTATACCCAGGTTGAGATTATTATTACCATATTAATAACTATTGCACAAACCAATAGCTGTATACCTATTATATTTAATCTTACATACTTAATTACTGTCTTAATTGCTGTCTGCTTTGTCCACACATATCTATGTGTGGACAAAAAATACAGGTTAGTGTTTGACAATGCAATTGCAATTTCTCTGATTTTTACATAATTAATATCTGCTGTGCTGCTTAAAGAAAGTTATCAGTGAAGTGATAACTTAGGTCAAATGTTGTTATAAATCTAAAATTCTGATTTAAGCAACAAAAAATTATTTAAATAATCAATGTCTTTATTTTTACAATAATTATTGTACAATGGAATGCGTTTGTCTATCATAAATATACACATAAAAGCTTGTTCTCTATACAATAAAAATTAACATAAAAAACTATACACACATGTACATGTACTGTAAGTCGTTGTAGAGGGAGTGGCTTGTTTCTAAAGCTCCACCCAGTACAGTAACAGGATCCTCTTTATTAATCATTAGTAATTGTTTATCAGGTGAGGATAGACTTGATGATATATCTGAAAAACTTGGACGATCATGAGTATCAGGATTCCTAAAAAGGAATAGTAGCAATATTAGATTTATAATTTTATATTAATATAGTTTATTATACAAAGTCAAAATAAGCAGTTAACAGCCAACATTCTACTCTGACTGCCAAGAATACTAACAACAAGGACAAATCATTGTCCTTAATTAAAAATTTGTAGTCATTTTGACTTAAGTGCAATGAGCATTAAAAATAATAATGATTTTCATGAGCTATATAGCCCATGGTTTTTTCAAATAAATGGCTCCAAAATCACCCCAAATTTTTATTACATTTTCTGATACATATTGATGACTTTATGCTGTGTAGAAAGTTTGAGCTGATTCCAACAAATATT
>NW_003548900.1:0-3063 GCF_000090795.2 Amphimedon queenslandica | reverse complement strand
TAATCAAAACTTTTACTTGAATAACTGACAATAAAGCATTGCATTAGTTGACATCATCACATTAATTGTGAGCATCATGTCTTACTTTCTATTCCTCTGACAGTAGCAGGTTCATAGCTAGCATTAGCAATCATATCATCATGCTCATTCAATGCAGGCTTTGCTTCAGCATATAATACTATAATAAATATTAACATTATTATCATACTTAGGATATGTATATACCTATTCATGCATTATAGTTTTGTTAGTAGTAAAAGCACATTATTTACTATAAATGCTCTCATTATGTATACCATGTAGTTGATAGTTTGGATTGTTTACAGCACCAAGTCTTCCTTTATCATTCCCAGTACTACTAACATCAGTATAAACATGATTACTATTACTATCATTCCTAGTAGATGATACAGGTATTGATAATTTCCTCTTTTTCCTAAACAGCACCACACTGACAATCAATATTACTAGTATAGTAACTACCAGTAGTACAATGACTGCACTGATCATTGCTATTAGTATTATAGATGCACGATTTCCTGCATTGCCTTGTCCTGGTGTTGAAGTCATTGTAGTGCTTAGTGAGGAAGTAATACTAATAGATGCAGTAGTAATGGAATTAGTAGTAATGGAATCAGTAGGAACAGCAGCAGTAGTAACAGTAGAAACAGCAGTTACTGTAGTAGTAGTAGAATATCTTGTCATACTAGTACTACTAAATGAAGGTCCCATAACTGATGACAGTGAAGTGGTATCTGATGTAGTTATTGAGGATGTGGTTGATGTTGTAATGTAATTAGAAGGTGTACCAGTAGTAGTTACTGATATGGGTTCTATAATGGGAGAGTTTATTGATGTTCATAATACTGAATAGAAGTTATTCTTACCTACTGCAACTGAGATGAGTGGATAGTCATTGTCATCTAATGCAATTAACTCATTGTTGTCCACCAGTCTGTAATTGTGTGGTCCATTGTATTGTTGATAGTACATATAATTTGTAGAATTACTTTCAATCATCAGTATATCACCAGCTTGTACTGCTATCTCATTGCTCATAGTAAAATTATATAAAAGAGAAGTAATCCTAACAGCATTACTAGCAGTAGTGTTCAATGTTGCTGCTGTAGTAGTGAGATTATTTGAATGTCTTATTTTAATTACTGGCATATATTGTGAGGAAGTATAAACTATCCAGTTAGTAATAATACCATCACATGTGAACCTTATATCAGGAAATATTCTTGTATCAGAAATAAATATTGCATTAGTAATAGAATAGGGTAATATTATGCTCTCTGGCAGCAAAAGTTGAGTGTAGCAACCTATATTAAAACATGAATAATGAATAATATCATTGTTAATATTACTTGTATTCTGTACTATTGGGTGTATTAGTATTCTCGATGATTCATAATCAACATCTCTGCCCATTCCTGATATTTTAATGTTAGTATCATTAATCTTATCTGATTGTATTTTTCCTGTTCCATCAATATTAGTAGGAAGGTTCATATAATGAAATCTAACAACACTTCTGTCATCAGGAGGTTGATATACACCAATCCTGTATCCACTGGAGACATTTAATGGAGTAGGGAGAGTGAAACAATACTGTCCATTAGTTGTAAAGTTATCAGGAGTCAGTCTGATTTCAACAGATATCACTCTAGTGTACTCATTAATTGGCGGCAGCGGCATCTTTCGACGGTCTGGCAGAGTAATCTTTGGAGCCCATACTTCAATTTTTGGATATAAATTTCTATTATTATTAACTGTCCTTATATCAACTCCAATCAATATTTCTGTTATAACTGTAGCACACGTGAACATGATGTCTTTCTTCATGAAGTTCTCATCTTGATCCTCAATGATGATCCATCTTGTTGCAGTGCCTTCAGTTAGTCTGTTATCACGTAACGCCCCTGATGGAGTTCTTGCTTTATTCTGTAGAAGACTATAATCCATAAATCCTTCAGTACAAGACTTTCCATTAACCTCCAGTAATATCCCATTGCTTATGAAGCAGCACAGCAGTAACAGAAGACACGAAGACATTTCTTCAATCGCCTCTATGCTTATCTCTGTGCTCCTGAACCACGCCCTCAGAAATGATCTCTATCTCCCACATCCATCATCAGTATTCAGAGTTTTCAAATTCAGCTGATGCAAACAAGATCAAGAAATCTATTATAGTAGACTATTTGATATCAAAAATGGTTGTACATTTTTTGAAATGGGCTTTAGATTTTCTTATATTATATTCTTATGCCGACCACACATATCTTTAGCTATCGATGAAATTCTTTTAAAGGCATAATGCATCAAATAGCCATCGATCCAATCAATAATGCCCTGTTTAAACTGTTTTAGGCTTGCAGTTAGAGTGCATGTGCATTTTGTGTGCGTGTGTGTGTGCACCAAGTATTCAGTGGGGTATATACCGGCAGTGGCGGATCTGGGTGCAAGTTAATGGTAGGGCCAGGAAGTGGGTGTGTCCACTTTTCAACCAGTTATGCATCTTTTGGCCATTTTTATGACAATTTCCTTATTTATGCAGTGCTTAGAATGCCCTTGAAGCACTTGTAGGTACTTGTGGTTTGCTTTATCTAAACTTGAGGCAGGGAATTGTTTACATTGCATCTAATGAATCTCATTACTGACTTCTGATGCCCGGGCCATGGCCCGTCTAGGCCCGGGCCCAGATCCGCCACTGTATACCGGTAGTTAAGATATACATGTATTGATGAGACTGTAAAAATGTATTAGAATTGTTTCTGCCTGTAGAGTTGTTTGATGTATCAATTGGTTTTTATTAATATTAACTACATTATTTGATTAAAGAATAATAGTACACACAAGCACAAATTAATTCAAATTATGTCAATGTAGACTTTGTAGTTTGTAATTCCTTTATAATTGTCGATATGCTTCATTTTGCATTATTGTAACCTGTCAAATGCATAATAATAATACCCAATGCTACTATAGCTGATAATTCTGATGTATTTAGATCTACTTGGCAATTGACAGATGACAGTATGCATCTAGACTATTTACCTT
>NW_003548899.1:5845-7759 GCF_000090795.2 Amphimedon queenslandica | reverse complement strand
GCGGCCATACTCTGGTTTGGACTCATTACACTTAAGGAAAGCATGAAACCTTGGGAACTGACAATCACAGGAACTGAGAGCCTCCTTAGTGACTTCAAAATAATTTATATATGGAGGATACACACGTAATAACTCTTCAGACTATAGGGAGGAGAGTCATTGAATTATTAATAAAAATATAATTACAATAATTATCTCAAATACCCAAGGCTATAGCCCATGGTTTCTTTCTCCAAAAATGGCTCGGAAGTCACCTAATTTTTATTACATTTTTTGATACATATTGATGTACTTATGCTGTGTAGAAAGTTTGAGCTGATTCCGACTTCAATTTTTAAAGTTATGGCCATTTTAATCTCTCTCTCTCCTTACTCCTCATACAACAGCAATACAGTACGTCAAACACCTTTGTGCACCTCTATTGGGAGAGATGTTCAGATAGCTGAAATAGTCTAAATAAGTGAAATACAGCGCAGAATACAGTAGACTGACCTATCCTATGCTTTTTTGAAGAATAAATGTGCATGACTTTCCTTTCTCTAACTTGCAGAGCATCTTAGTCTTCTCTTCAATGGTATTTCTCTCAGTTAAACTCCGTAAGCTCCTTGCAGCAGCAGCCATTTTAACCGGTTATTAATAAATTAACTAGTCTGAGCATGCGCATTAGAGACAGCCATGCGTTCAGATAAATGAGGGTTCATATAAAAGAGGTACTGATAATCAAGGATGTACTGTAACAATAACAGATACTGTACTGGTACAAATATTTGTGGTGTTAAATTTTCATGATTTCAGGAAATATCAATTTTTAGTGTTTAAATTTCCCAATTTCTTTTTAAAGCACTCTAAGGTGTGGTCATATGAAGAATTTCACTGGACTGTGATTAAAACTTCACACAACAAAAATAATGAAAATCAATCCCACGTGATATTTTGTACCCATACAGTAGTATAAATAAATAATAATTATAGACTAACTTCTTAGAGTCAGGGTCCAGTGAGCTGGTAATTCTCATCAGTCATAACTTGTATCAATGATTGTATCACTGATCCATCAGTTACTCCAGTACTACTGATAAATATATAGACACTAATAGTACATAAAATAGAATTATCAGTTTACAAAAGATGAGACTACCTCAGACTCACTCAGTTCAAACCTTCAAGCTGAATCAAGAATCACAAAATAAAAATCGATAAAAATAGCTTTGGACTTTAGGGCGGCTTAGCCCCTCCTACTTAAATTAGGCCAGATCACGTGGGCGTTGTTATTGAGCCCCACCCTTCTTTGCAAAACTTTAGCTCAATGGCTTCTCCTGGACCAGCAGTCAATACAAATCAACTGCAAAGTATGTTTAGTGACTTATTTTTTATACTAAATACAATTATTTAATAGTTACTGATCTTGTTGAGGTACTTAAATTGCTCAGAAGGCATGGTTACTCAGGAACCAGTTACTATGATCTTGGTCTTTATCTTGGGCTATCCCCTACCACACTGGATGCTATTAGAGATAATGAAAGAAATGTTGACAGTTGTCTACGAGAGTGTCTCAAAGCATGGTTGCAGAAAGCTGATAATGTACAGAAGAAAGGTGGTCCTAGTATCTATTCATTGGTATCAGTATTGAGGGAATTAGGAGAGAATGGAGTAGCTGATGGAATAGATATGGAGAGTGAGTTTAATAATGAAAATATTTGTTTATTACTTTAATCAATTTAGAGCATCCAGCCTGTAGAATTCTTGCTCATTACACATCAAGCCAAAGTCTTGTGATTGAGCTAGTGCTCTTATATCATTCAGAAAATCTTATTAAAGGGATGATACTTCCTAATAAAACGTCAGGAGATGACCTGTTGATTCAAATAAAGAAATCTGTTTGTAATGATCATCGCAAACTGGAAGTATTTGCTG
>NW_003548899.1:3050-5092 GCF_000090795.2 Amphimedon queenslandica | reverse complement strand
TATACTTCAGCACTTCAGTGTGAAAGGATTACCATTGTCGTTGATGAAGATGCTGCAGATCGGACGATAAAAGATATCAAGAAATTGTCAAAAAATATTTTCAAAAAGTTGTCACCACATATTAAGTTGAATGTCATTAAAGATGGCGATTCATTCACTATCACTTGTTCCTTCCCTTTGATTCTATCTGAGCAGTTAATTACAGCTGCTCTTAATAATATTGATGTATTGAAAGAAAACAAAGTGAAGAGATTAACCATTGGATACTGCACTGTGTATGAGGTAAATAGACTATTTTATGAACTGATATTTATTATTAATGACAGGTAAAGGACACCTCCACTGCTACTACAACAGAAATAGATGAATACACCTCATCATTACCAACTAGTAGTGGTTTAATGAAACAATTGATGCTGTCATTGAGTGTACAACTGATTAATAGTAAAGAGGAGGTTACTGCTTTAAATGGGGTATGACTATATAAGCTCTTCTAATAATATTTACATGAAGTAGCATGAACAAATGAACTATGATTTGCATCAATTCTTAATTTATTCATTTATAGGAAAGTATGACAATGAAGAAAGAAGTGGAGTCATTAAAGGAAACATTGGACACTAAAAACAGGATGCTGACTGCCAGTATAGGAGAGAGTGAGAGGTTTAAAAAAATAGCAGAAGAAATTGAAAAGCAATCAAAAGCCAAAGGAGGTTTGTGAAAAATTTTAAGAATCCAAGAACTATAGAATGATGGTTAGTTGAAAGCAAGCAAGAAATAGAATTATTGCAAGAGAAAATATCAAGAATGAGTGTACAACAAATTGAAGATTCAAAAGAAATGGTGGCAATGAAGAAAGAAGCAGAATTATTAAAGGAGGCACTGGATGCTAAAAACAAGATGCTGAGAGTCAGTAGAGGAGAGAGTGATCGGTTTAAAAGAAAAGCAGAAGAAATTGAAAAGCAATCAAAAGCCAAAGAAGGTTTGTGAAATTTTTTTTAAATTCAAAAACTATAGTATGGTCATTAGTTGAAAGCAAGCAAGAAATAGAATTATTGCAAGAGAAAATATCAAGAATGAGTGTACAACAAATTGAAGAAGCAAAATCATTGAAGGAGGCACTTGAAAAGCAATCAAAAGCCAAAGAAGGTTTGTGAAAAATTTTAAGAATCCAAGAACTATAGAATGATGATTAGTTGAAAGCAAGCAAGAAATAGAATTATTGCAAGAGAAAATATCAAGAATGAGTGTACAACAAATTGAAGATTCAAAAGAAATGGTGGCAATGAAGAAAGAAGCAGAATTATTGAAGGAGGCACTGGATGCTAAAAACAAGATGCTGAGAGTCAGTAGAGGAGAGAGTGATCGGTTTAAAAGAAAAGCAGAAGAAAATGAAAAGCAATCAAAAGCCAAAGAAGGTTTGTGAAAATTTTTTTAAATTCAAAAACTATAGTATGGTCATTAGTTGAAAGCAAGCAAGAAATAGAATTATTGCAAGAGAAAATATCAATGAGTGTACAACAAATTGAAGAAGCAAAATCATTGAAGGAGGCACTTGAAAAGCAATCAAAAGCCAAAGAAGGTTTGTGAAAAATTTTAAGAATCCAAGAACTATAGAATGATGATTAGTTGAAAGCAAGCAAGAAATAGAATTATTGCAAAAGAAAATATCAAGAATGAGTGTACAACAAATTGAAGAAGCAAAATCATTGAAGGAGGCACTGGATGCTAAAAACAAGATGCTGAGTGCTAGTATAGCAGAGAGTGAGAGGTTTAAAAGAATAGCAGGTATAATAATGTCACAGTGATTAGTTTACTTATTATTAGCTGAGACAAAGCAGTTATTACAAGAGAAAGTATCACGTTCAACAGAAAGTGAAAAAGTTAGTGAGAGAATTGAACAATTGTTATAATAATAATTATAGGAAAATGAAAAGTTAAAAGAAATAAAAGAATTATTAGAAAAGCAGCTTGCTTTATTTCAATCTGAAAAAGAAGGTATATGCACATGTACATGTATATGTGATTATAAAATAATACAT
>NW_003548899.1:0-2584 GCF_000090795.2 Amphimedon queenslandica | reverse complement strand
AATTAAAGTTTGTGATTTAGCCTCTTTGAGAATTTTTCAGGCGGCACTAGGGAAAGCAGGAGCAATCAAACTCTCTCAGTCTCTTTTAAATATCTAGAAAAATTTTCTATGCCAACTCTTTCTTGGAATAGAGCTTCAGATGCTAAAATAAATTTCAGCTTTTCTTCTTTCTCCTACCCATGTGCCATGATTTAGTTGTTGACCACACCCATAGCTTATTTTAATTATCATTATAACTATGCAGTCAATAATAATTATTATTTTCAAATTGCTTAAAATATCACAGTACAAGTAATACATATCACTCAGGTGAATTCTAGCAGGCGAGTCCATTGCACCATAGTGCTTCATATTAACATAATGACTAGTACTGGTATTTTAGGAAAGGATCAGTCTACACAATATATGGATCCACCAAAAGGACCAGTTTATGTAGCTGTTAGAGACTGGAAGGCAAGGGAAAGTGATGAGCTTTCAATCAAGAAAGGAGAGAAACTTGAGATCAAGAAAGAGCGTACTGAAGGATGGTGGCTAGCAAGATCATTAGATACTGATCAAGAGGGACTTGTTCCTATTAATTATATTATAAAAGATGAAGAGAGTGAACTGTCAACATTGGAATTACTTGAACTATTTCATTATGCAATGACAGAAAATGTTGACATACCTAAAATCAAGGAAATTAAGACAAGCAGCAACATTGATGACGCTGAGAAAAGAAGTCTCCTTCTGTCATTAATTAAACAAGATTCAGTTCTGCTAGATCAACTTAGAAAAAAAGAACATGGTAAGATATATTTGTAGTATGCATAATAAATTTATACTTAAATTTTGCAATTTTGTCCATGCATGACTATAAGTTTAGAATGAATTTTTATAAAATCTAATGACAAATTACATCAGTTTTTGACACAAAAATAAGCCAAATTAATTTTTAAACACTACCTTAGTATTGTAAATGTGTTATAAACTTGACATTTTTGAGATAATGCACATTTTACAATTAGCTCCGAAATCAAAATAAAATTATTATGTTTCAGGATAAAAACTAGGAACTGGTTAAACAATGAAAATTGCAAATTTCTACATTTACAGTACATTTACAGTATTATGACCATGTTACCAAAAAGTACATGTACCTGTATACATGAGCGTATTTATGTGGACTTCTGATTGTAATGTGAATTGGCCTATATCAATAATTTGATAGAAGTAATTGTACTAGTTTAATTAATTTATTTAGAAAAACCTAAAGCAATTAGGTGGTATGATGATGGTGTTGAACTGACCTCTCCATCTTTTTTACAATGTCAAGAAGTAGCTTCTCTATTAACATACAAACATACATTTATTAAGATCATTAAATCGTCTCCTGAAGTTGTGAGTGATCTGTTGCCAGTTTTATTACAAAATGAAAAGGTGATAATAGAAGACACTCAACTAACACAGGACTGCATCTCATCCTTATGTAACTTACTGGCTAATAATAAATCATTATTAGAATTACATCTTACTAACTGTTCCATCGATGACAAAGCAGTTGCTGATATTACAAACGTACTACAAACACACAATAACACACTAAAAAAATTATACTTCTTTGATAATTCTCATATTAGTTCTGTTAGTGCTCAGTCTCTTTCTGAACTAATTATCAACAATTCAACATTAACTGAATTACAGATATCACACACTTCAATATCATCTAATGGAATATTGCTAATTCTTCAATCGTTAAAAAGTAATAAAAGTTTAAAGCTCTATCTAAATATGAAACACAACGACACATGCACAGAATACCATGACTATAATGCTATAAAAGATAGAGTAATATTTTATGAATAATAAATAAATAATAATAATTGTATTTTGCTTTTTATTGACGATGCTGACTCATCATGTTATATTATTTTGGTATTCATTCCTATTATTATTTTCCAATGTATTATGATTACAGTTATTTCTAGTATATTATTATTATTATTATTATTATTATTATTATTATTATTATTATTATTATTATTAATTATTATTATTATTATTGCATTGCTGTACATGCTTATTACTATTACTATATGCTTATTACTATGCTATTACTATGCTGTTACTATGCTATTACTATGCTATTACTATGCTATTACTATGCTCATTACAATGCTATTACTATGCTATTACTATGCTGTTACTATGCTATTACTATGCTTATTAGTTCATATTATGCTGATTCTGATTGTTATGTAATGTTGTGTTATTGTGATGTAATACTGTATGTATATAAGTGTGTGCTATTTTAATTTTTTCGAAGAGATTTTAGCCTTTTAAAAATAAGTCAATATTACAAATACGAAGGTCAAGCCCTCTCCATTCGGTCACTACAATAATAATGATAATAATAATTGCTTTCACCCATTTCAATAATAAATTATTATTGCAGTCAAAGACAATTAAAATAAAATAGAAGAGAATAGTACAACCAGCTTATTGGGCAAGCAGTACATGTGTCAGTTGTTATTAAAATAATAATAATAATAATAATAATAATAATAATAATAATAATAATCATTAATTTATTATCTTATTATAA
>NW_003548898.1:6104-7762 GCF_000090795.2 Amphimedon queenslandica | reverse complement strand
CAAAGTTTATTTGAAAGAACGGGCTATGTGTACACATGCAAAGGGATGTATGATGTATAGTACAACTATTCAGGAGCCCATGAAAAAGGTTGGGCTCCTGATTTATTACTTAGCTGGTATCCATAATGATAGGACAATCCAATTGGTTTTCTTGGACGTTTACTTGGGATTGACTGAGACAAATTGCACATGGGAGGATGCCACATGGATAATGGAGCTGTCTGCTGGTTTCTCTGATGAATTTGATGCTGTCCTCAGCTCTCAAATTGCTTCGCAGTCTGGCCCCTGTACAGTACCTTTAAATCATTGCAAGTGATCATGACTGGCCCAGGGCAGATTATATCAGTCTCTCCTAATCAAAAGAAAAGGAATACAAGTTAACATGACCTTACGATAACATTAGGACAAACAACTTGTAAATTTAAAATTGAATTTTATTTTAAAATTGAATATTTAAAAGTAAATTTGAATCTTAAAATTCACAAGACACACAAAGAGCAAGTTCTAAACCAATCTTAATTAGGGAACAAGTGTGTATACAGATAGTCAAAAGCAAAAGCAAATGCATTATTACGTGAAGTGACTTATGCACAGACATAACACAATATTAATCATGCAAGGGGAGGCATAGGGTGGGACATTATAGTCTTGTTGTTTGTTATTATGACATAACAAGATTATAGTACATGTAATGAACCTACCATTTCCAAAATAAGACTCCAACCAGAGGACACAGAATCAGTTCAGGAGCCAAATGAAGCTAGTAGAGCACATCATGTTCCAGACAGCATGTCTCACCTAATGAAAACAAAGGAACATGAAATATTAACAAGTAGGAGAAAGAGAGAAACTGACTTCTTTGTAGTATTGTATGGACTGGAGATTGACATGGAGTTGAGCCATGTGATTTCTGTATTTTGTTAGAATCCTCACTCTCAGCACCTCTGGCTAGCTTCTTTTGTTGCTCCCCATCCTCTGAATGGACAGTCACGAATATAGTGTGTTGTGTACTGCCACATCGATGGCACTTGTAGCCCCCTTTATTTCTCTTCAGAGTCATCACTAGGCTTCCTTGGAGGCTTCTTTTCCCCTTGGTTTCTCTTCTGTCCCAAGGTTTGTCTCCTTCCACTTTGCCTCTTCAAGCGAGCCTTACACACCAAGTCCTCGAAATTTCCTTCTACAACAGATTGATTAGAGAAAATGCTCCTCTTGCCTAATAATTCTGCTTCTGGAGTCACACGATAGGTTGGGGGATATGCTTTATATAATAACTTCCTCAACTCCTAAGCATATATACTCATCAGCTGACTCATTCAAACTTTAATTGTCTCCCCTGCTGGTCTGTACTGCTGTCAGTCGAACAGGGGTAAATCTTTTAACAAGAGCTGGTTTCAGAGCATCATAGCTCCTCTTCTCAGACTCACTGTAAGACTTGTACTTGTAGAAGGATCTAGCGGGACCCTCCAGCCTCAATCGAAGCTGTGTTAACTTTTTATGGTCGTCACATCTACACCATACTCCCATTTCCTCGAGGCGGTCAACCCATTCCTCAAAAGAATCTTCTTCAGCATCTTCCTTCGCTCCTTTAAAGGGTGGCAGCACTGGTAACTGTTAAGCATCATGAATGGGGGAGACAGATCCTTCTACCGCTCCCTCAG
>NW_003548898.1:0-1804 GCF_000090795.2 Amphimedon queenslandica | reverse complement strand
TGGACACCATCTTCTAACATACACCTGCATGCATCTGTGTTGGGAGCTTCATCTTTTCAGGTTCTATTAGAGTATGAGAATAATACCCTCATTATTTAAAATACTGACCTTTCAATATTTCCATATACATTTCACTACCAGCATATATATGAATATCTCTCAATCAATTGATGATCAAGATACACTCTATACCAGGTGACCTTCAATTCTTCTTTAGTAATCTCTTTCTACACAATAAGTCAAATGATAGCCCCATGATAGCCACATGATGTACTTACTTGTCTAATTCAAGGACACAGTCAATTCTTTGTACTCTTGCTTCTTCAATAATTTGTTTCTTAAATTCTCTCACTGGTGTATTCTTAGCAACAATAGACTTCATCATTAGATTAAAGAGAAGTGAATTAAAGTGGAAACAAAACTATATTTATATCATTATAGCAAAATTGCTATTTGCATAACCTCTGTATTGTTAACATGTAATAAAAATAGTTTAGTTCTGTACTCTCCTACTTGTAATGTCCTAGCCAGTCTTTCTACAAATCATAAGGAAGAGAAAAGATCATGATTGAGTGGAGTAGAATATTTACTTTTGATTCAGTAGGTGCATGCATGTCCATTAATGAGTCAGTATTTTATATTCCTGCTGGTCATATACACCCTATACACTCTAAAACTAGTAGGTAGTTATTGGTGGAGACATTGTCTATACATAGGTTCTGATAAACATTGGATAAAGTCATGGTCATAAGTGTTAGACCAAATTGAGAACACTTCTAAATTTTTATGGTGTTTTACAACTTCTTGAGAGTTTTCAGCATCTTCACTATCAAGGTGATCCACTTTTAGTAATTGAGCCAGTAATAAAGGTGCATGTTCATATATACAGGGTTTAATGCAACACTTATTCTCCATGAATATGATTTCATAAAATTTTGTTACACCTGAAGCATATAAATTATTTTGATCGTTAAAATCAATTGCTTCAACTGATGTATGTAACTAAACTGCAATGTCCCGACTAAATGATATAGTCAAGTCATGGCTATTAGACAGTGTTCTATCAGTAACTATCTTGAGAGGAATATGTAAGTCAATTATTGTGATGGCTAAGTTACGTTTGTTAAAACGACTATTCAAATGACTACATTGTGTAAATACTTTACTGTCAAGTTTTCTTGTAGTTACTTGGTCAAAGCATTTCCACCAATCAACATTATGAAAGGTTGCTATCTTGTAATCATCATAGACTGATTCCTTAACATGAGTAAAGTATACAGACAATTCTTTGTTAGCTTCATAAAACGTATGATCACATGTAAACATGTAACTGAAGTATAAATCCTTCCAGGAGAACAAAGAAATGTACTCATCCCTCAACTCATTCTTCAGTGACCAACAATGCTTACAATTCCTTTCTTTGTAGAGTGTCTCCCATATCTCATCCATTAATATATCAGCAGTAACTGATGTACCTTCCAACTTATGTACATCTACTGCTGGTAGAAGGAGGAGGAGTTTGATACGAATAGAATGAGGTAGTAATGCTAGTCCAGGAGTCCAGGAATAGGTTTATCATCATTATCAAACAAGTTACCTATTAAATACAGGAGACACTAGATCAGAAGAGGAACTGGGAGAGAATCCATCAATAGTGTGTTGCTATAGACTAGTAGTTGAATAAGTTACAGCTCCTGATCAGTTGGTAAATTATTTGTTGGTAACTTGTTGAGTGGTCAGTGGTGACATTGTATCTGTGAATGAGGAACCTAATCTTTATATAGTAGTACTCTTGTGATGTCAG
>NW_003548897.1:5683-7763 GCF_000090795.2 Amphimedon queenslandica | reverse complement strand
CATTGCAGGAACTTAGAAGTATTCTAATATATATGTTAGATGTACATTAAGTAATCAGCTTAATTATATCAGGTTAGATCTAAATAAATAATGATTAATTAATATGACATTCACATATTATATGTACATATATATACATGTACATGAATATAACTAATAATAAACCAAGGGAGGAGCTTAGGTGAACCTTGATGAACCATGATACCTTTAGCAAAAAAGTTCATTCTTAAGAAGAGGTTTTTTGAAATTTTAGAGTCAGATTTTATAATTGATAAATTTGTTGCATTAAAATTTTTGGAGGGCATATAATTGCCCTTTTGGTTTTTTGAACACTGAAATCCATTCTGATTGTGGTGAGGGCATGTGCTATAGTGCACTCGTTACAGCTCTGCATGGCCAGTTAATTAGTTTTTATGTGTGAGTGGGTAGGGGTTAAAATTTCGTAGGTAAAAATTAACCACAAAATTAACGAAAATTAAGGTACTTTTGGATGAAATTTTAATATTTTTTAAATTGATGCCATTTTATAGGAAATAAAAAGTTGTACACGTTGTGCTATTTTAAAATTTTTACCATACCCTGTATATAAGTTATAGATCATTGAACTTTAAATATAACAAAAAAAAAATTCCTGCATAACTTTTCATACTTTATGAACTTACTTGTTGCAATTACTAAGCAAATTTATTTCCCTTTTTTCATTGTAGATTCAGTTGCAGTTGAAGCTGATATTCTAATTTGCCTTGTGTACAGTGGCATTTATCGGACATGGATTTTAACATATAAACAACCAGCAATTTATCATTTTATTGATTGCATGTCATAACACTACTTTTTTCTATTACCTGATGGAGTTTTGTTATCAATAATAATTCTGTTCATTTTGTAGTGATTTTTAAAGTACCATTTCAAGAAAGTCAAAGCATTAATGTTTAGCAATGAATATGTGACCATAATTGACAAAATGGCCCTTATGGCGGATTTTAAAATTGATAGTTTTAATGGAAAATATCAACCTGTGATTGCTTTGTTAGACAATCATTGTTTCTAAAAGTTTCATGGTAACTTTTTGCATCCTGTGGAGTAATTGTATGATAAATGGAGCTCAGGAAGTTGGATTTTTTAGGCTAGAAAGACAAATTTCACTACCCGCCATAAGGTACCTTTTGTCAATTATGGTCACATATTGTTATTGCACTAATGAATATACATACATTAACTATGAATATCATTAATCTTCTTATGAATATAGTTTAATCTGACGTCATCCTACATGCTAATGCGGAAGTCACATGACTTCTGTGAGTATATTCATGGCTTTTGGCAGTAAAGGGCTGGGTGTGCCATGTCACTGAAATAAAGATGGCCGTCAGTCCTGTTTGATTCACTGTAAGCTCCTCCTCCTTCAGCTGTACGCGCGTAAGGGAAAGCCTCTATCTCGGCATAGATCTTGGCCCCTGGTTCTCTAAAGTACAAGCTAAAGCCACAAATTGAGCAATGCTTTATACTGACATGGTAGCTATCTTATTGACTTTGATTGTAGATCTAAATGCAAAAGCAGCAGAGATCACTTTTTCCTTAGCAAAGAGTTTCCAGACCCGCTGGTAAGTTTTGTGATCAAATGCACACTTTATTTCTTTTTAAAAAGGAATACACCTGTGAGTTAAGCAACAAATCTTTGATATTAGGGACAAAGTCCTTGTGGAGAGGGTCTGACTTTTGAAGACGGTGGTGATTCACTATTTTACTATTCTAACTTGCAACAATATCCTGTTCCAATTAACTCTATACTATCACTAGTTTTGACAGATTAATCATTAAAATTATAACATTAATACTGTTTTATCTGTATAATCATATTACTAGTTTTAAAAATAAGAATATTAAAAAAAATTGATCATTAAAAAAACAACATAAAACAATCAGTAAATAAAAACAAAAAATTGTAGAGCTGTTAACTTTGTACTAGTAGTAGTACTTTCAGCCGAGTTTTTACGGACCTATTAAGGTACACACACATATAACTTCAAGTTTAATAACATAAATCTACATGTTGACACTCTAAAAAAGGTAATGTGAT
>NW_003548897.1:0-2793 GCF_000090795.2 Amphimedon queenslandica | reverse complement strand
AATGGAGAAAAAGTTGCTTGATGGTGTTGCTACTTAAAACTCTTGTTCCATCATTGTTTAGGATAAAGACAAAGGTAAGCTTTACAGTAAGTGTGATACTGTTAGAGTGGATGGAGCGTTCTATTTTGTACGCGCTCGATAAAAATGTGCATAGCATATTGAGCGCTCGAGATTTAGGTTGTCAATAGTGTGTTACTTGTTCTCTGTTTCCTCTAGACATCAAGCCAACTAAGGAAGAGCCAGTTACCATTCCAGTTATGGTGTGTTCCTTCTTAGCCTCTGAGAACAAAGGTACACTATGGAGCGCTTACAAAACAGATTTTCCTTCTATTTCTACTTGTTAGGACATGGTGCCACAGACCTAGAAAAGCAAAGACAAAACTTTTAAAACGGTTTCTTAAATTCATATTGAAAAGATTATATTCATCATGATAATTATTGTCAAGATATAATATTTGCAGGTAAAGAATGTTATGAATGATCCCTCAACATCATAAAAGATTTGAGAATATGTTAGATATTTTGTCTTCATTCCTTGTAGCACAGTACATCACTTGTTGTGGTAAGAGTTTGTGTCTACACTATCTTAGTAGTGTAGCATAGTGTCCTTTACTGTTATTCAGTTGTATTGCTTGATGTGTTAGGAGTATCTAATTGTATACAAGAAATTTTATTATGTGTATTGTGCACTTATTATTAGAATATCTTACCTTAATTGTGCAGCCTTTACTGTTATTCAGTTGTGTTGCTTCTTGTGTTAGTAATATCTAATCAGGGTTGAGAAAAAATCAGATTTTTATCAAAAAAATCACAAAATCAGATATTTTTGATTTAAATCAGATTTTTAGATTTAAATCAGATTTTTTTTATCACTAATAACTTAAATGAATGTTAATAATAAAAGAGAAATAAATTATGTAAAGGAATGCTCATGTGTCTAGAAGTTTGTAAAACAAACCAGTTTTGCAGTCTTTTCTGAGCCTAGACGATGTTATACTATGCTATATACAATGCACAACCAGGCATAGTAAAATAGATTATTGCACAACCAGGTATATGGTGCAATGATCAATGCAAAAATTTTTTTCAACTGACAATTAGAAGTTGTGTAATGCTTAAAACATTGTACAAAAGTGAGATAGTGATAATATATACATCATTTTATAGCCATTGATTTATATTATGATTTATATTGTATGATTTAAATCATGATTTAAATCATAGATTTAAATCAATTGATTTTAATCAATAAAAGATGGTAAAGTGTATTGTGTTCTTATTATTTGTATAACTTACCTTAATAGTGTAACATAGTGTCCTTTACTGTTATTCAGTTGTATTGCTTGATGTGTTAGTAGTATTTAGTTGTATTTAAAAGATGTTAATGTGTATTGTAAACTTATTATTAGTATAACTTACCATAATAGTGTAGTATAGTGTACTTTACTGTTACGCAGTTGTATTGCTTAATGTGTTAGTACTATCTACACATGTAATTGTATACCAAAGATCGTAATGTGCATAGTGCACTTATTATTTGTATAACTTACCTTAATAGTGTAGCATAGTGTCCTTTACTGTCACACAGTTGTATTGCTTGTTGTGTTAGTAATGTCTAATTGTATTCAAAAGATAGTAATGTGTATTGTGTTCTTATTATTTGAATATTTTACCTTGATAGTGTAGCATAGTGTACTTTACTGTTACGCAGTTGTTTTGTTTAATGTGTTAGTAGTATCTAATTGTATTTAAAAGACGTTAATGTGCATAGTGTACTTATTATTACAATAACTTACCTTAATTTTCATTTGTGTAGAGATTAACTGATTGATACTAACTGACTTACTTGTTGTGCATAGTCAAAGCTATAGTGAACTTTGACCTCCACTTCGTTCACTGGCTTTTTGATGGTTAAGTCCAGCTTTTTGATGGCATTATTAGTCCTCTTCAACACTTCCATGAAGTAATCCCTCTTCTGCCTTACAAGATCAATATGCTCCTTTGCAGCTACTGTTGCCTATGAAAACATAAACATTTTAGATACTCCTAACACATCAAGCAATACAACTGAATAACAGTAAAGGACACTATGCTACACTATTAAGGTAAGTTATACTAATAATAGGAACATAATACACATTAACATTTCTTGTATACAATTAGATACTCCTAACACATCAAGCAATACAACTGAATAACAATAAAGGACACTATGCTACACTATTAAGGTAAGTTATACTAATAATAAGAACACAATACACATTAACATCTTTTAAATACCATTAGATACTACTAACATATGAAGGAATGGTACTGTATGTTCATGTAGTATCATTATTCTTGAAAGTAATATGAAAATAACAAGTCAACTAATGACAAAGTTACTTATTAAGGGATAGCATTTTACAGGCAAGAATAATTACATTGTTAATGATAATAGATGTACATCAGACTGACGCTCAATCTCACACCCAGCATTCCTTAAAATTGCAGTGCTGTCTTGCACGTCCAGCATAAGTCCGTCATTGGCTTGATGCTGTAAATGTGGGGAACATGCTTTCTCCATATCCTTTTAAAGGAACTTTCACTGAGAGTATGTTCCCTACCAGCATCAGCATTTTGCAGGTAAACCATGTGTCGGGACACACTGGACGGCAATAGCTTGGCCTTCCCATAATCCCTCACTCCAGGTATCCTCCCTGGTAGTAAAATTGTGTAGCCTTCAGCATTGTTCTCCAAAAATGCTACCACATCTTTAATGCCTTCCACAGAAAGAGCATGACATGGAATGCG
>NW_003548895.1:6713-7765 GCF_000090795.2 Amphimedon queenslandica | reverse complement strand
GATACATTAAATCAATCATATCAATTAATATAAATTTAATCAAAATAATGAATAATATTAAAAATTTATGAAAATAAAAACTGGTAAGGCTTGAGCCCAACCAGCCCACCCGTCTCCTACGGCCCTGAACTGAGAAAAGAGTTGCTATTACACTCTGGAAACTGGCAACCAATTGTGAATATAGAACAATTGGGCATCTATTTGGAGTTGCTCGTGGAACAGCATGTGTCAGTGATAGTGAATGATGTCTGTAAAGCTATCGTCAAAAATTTATTTTCCAAATATATTTGGCTGCCTAAAGGTGAAAGGCTTTCTGACATAGTTAAAAATTTTGAAAAAAAGTGGGGCTATCCACAATGTTTTGGGGCAATTGACGGAACACATTTACCCATTATTGCACCAAGTGAATGTGCAAAAGATTACTATAATAGGAAAGGTTTTCATTCTATCCTGATGCAAGGGCTTGTTGACTGTAATTATTGTTTTACTGATATATATATTGGCTGGCCGGGATCAGTTCATGATGCCAGAATCTTTAGCCATTCAAAGTTGTTTACCTTAGGTCAAACTGGACAATTGGTCCCAAAAAATCAAAGCCGAGTGATACATAATGTTGTTGTACCATTACATATTGTTGCTGATCCTGCTTATCCATTGTTGACTTGGGTAGTGAAGCCATTTAGTGACAATCGAAAGCTTTCAGCAGATCAGATTAATTTTAACTACCATCTTAGCAAGGCTCGTGTGGTTACTGAAAATGCTTTTGGGAGAATGAAAGGTCGATGGAGGTGCTTAATGAAAAGGAATGATATGAATATAAAGAATATTACTACAGTGATTGCAACTTGTGCCATTCTTCATAATATGTGTGAAATGCATGGAGACCCTTTTGATGAAAATTGGATGCCAGAAGGCAATGATGATGTTACAAGTACTCGCATATCTTCATCAGATATTACAGATTCAGATGCTATACGTCAAGCATTAGTACAGTACTTTAAAATAACATAAAAATACTAACAGATATTATCGGGACTATTGGATATTACTAT
>NW_003548895.1:0-1816 GCF_000090795.2 Amphimedon queenslandica | reverse complement strand
GAACTGGGAGGAGTATGGACTGAGGATTAGTGTACCAGAGGATAGTCTATTAGCATCAGAGACTGTAGAAGTATCAGTACTAGCTCTTGTAGGAGGACACTTCAAGTACATATACTGTACATGTAGTAATTACTGTATAGTTAGTGGGGAATTATTGTCAGGGAAAACATTATTATTGATTTTGTTTTTCTGTGCCTATAGTAAAGAAAATATTACTGCTTTATGAATTAAATTTTGCTCTCTAACAATTAGAACAATTAAATAATGATTATGGCAAAATTTTGTCTGCTAAAATTTAATTTTTGATGCATGAAATAACAATAATTTTACCTGACAAAAATCACCCACTATTATACAATAATTATATGTACATGTACTTTAATTATTAATTCCTTTATAGGTTTCCTGATAATACTAGACTAGTCAGTGCAGTGTATGCAATATCAACCAGTCCACTCCTCAAGTCACTGAGGATAGAAATGCAACACTGTATTGATCTCAGTGATCCTTCTTTATCCAAGTATCTTAAATTTGCTGTTGCTCCAGTTCACACAGCTAGTCTTCCTTACCAGTTTTTACTAATTGAAGGAGGGAAGTTTCCAGCAAACCAGAGATATGGATCCATTGAGCGAAGCAATTTCTGTCAATTAGCTATTGTTGGGAAGGAAGAAGAGGAAAATGGAGGAGGTAGGAATGAGGAGAGGAATGGAGAGGAAGATGGAGACTCAGGAGATGAGGGAGGGAAAGGAAAGGGACAGACAACAGGAGGAGAGGGACAAGGAGCTGGAAGAGAAGAAGGAGGAGCAGGAGAAGGAGCAGGAGGAGGAGTAGGAGCTGAGCGTCAGCAGCAAAAAGAAGAAGACAAAAGACAAGTAGAGGGTCGATTAAGCCAAGAACAGAACAATCATGAGAAAAAAGAGCATGATGATGAAGGAAGGGTAGGACAAAAATTATTACAGGAGAAAAAAGGTGAGCAGTATATTGAGGATCAGCCATGAGTTTCTGTTTTTGTTTCTTATAGTTGTACCTACTCATTCAACTGGTATTTGTGAAGCTACAATATATTATGGACAAGTGTTTTATGAACGAGCAGATAAAATGAGATTTGCAGCTGCTAAAGATTTGAATGCTCTAGTTCAGGTAGTTATGTATTTTATTTAATGTTATTGTCATTATTAAATTTATTGTAGTTTATTAAAAAAGAATATCATAAACTAGAAATTAGTGGGCAAGCTTTCAGTTTTCAATTTGATTCTCCTTTTGGATGCCTTGAGCTAGTGTTTGGTCCTCAGGATGAATCAATAACTGGCTGGACTGTTAGTCCAGAAATTGAACCTTGTCAGGTACATATATGTAACATCAAGATGTTGTTTAAAAACATGTTTAGATTAAAGAAAGAGAAATAAATAAATTTGGTTCCGAAATTAATAATACAATTCCTCCATCTTGTTTGGTATCAATTTATGCTGACAGCAGTCGTCCTGATACTGTTCATGTACTGAAGTATGCTATACCATTGAAAGGATTACTGGAGCCAATGAAAATTAAAATTAACAGATCATTAAAAGAATTATTAGGTATATTGTGATATTATATTAATAACAAAAATAATTTTGCTTATAGCTCATTCTGTTGGTACTAAGGACAGTCCTAATCCACAAAATGATATCAAGAAGCACATTAATGACCTGAAACGTTTTCTTTCATTTTCTGAAGCAATGTTTCGTGACATAGCTAATGGTTGCAAGGAGGTACGAATTATTAATGCTTCTCAGTATGATGAGTTATTTGATGGGATGAATAACCAGTCCTTTAT
>NW_003548894.1:5486-7765 GCF_000090795.2 Amphimedon queenslandica | reverse complement strand
ACAAGTGCAAAGACAATAAACTATTTTAACGTTACATGTAAACAACTTAATTATAGTTCTAAATAAAAAATATATATTACCTGTAAACTCAAGGAAAAGCGATGGCTGGATTTGAATGAAGTATGTGGATGATCTGTGTTCAAAACAGTCCATAAAAAGGACTTTTAGCACTAGAAGACGTAATAATAACTCTATAACTTGGTAATGAAAAAACTTACTAGTATTTGAAGTCACCATGAATGGCAGGGCTTTAGACAACTCTTACGATGTCCATTATACAAGAAAAGATAGTTCAAATGCTGTCAAAAGCAAGTCAAAAGTGCTTCTTTCTTCATTCCCGGTTTATTAATTGATTTGGGTGTGGTTTTACGTGGTGGGCGTGGTTTCATTTACTTCGTGAACGGGCATGACACGGAAACATTGAAAATAACTTAAAATGGCTTTTTCTCTGTACTAGTATTCCAGAGCAATCGTCCAAACAGCGTCCCTAACTTCCAAATTTTATTGCGCATTGTCATAAACGGGATATTGCTGGAAAGGAAATTTTTTTCTCTATCTGTGAGTACCAAAAACTGATTTTACCAAAATCCCGCTGATAGCCTGGTTTTCTCATATCGGGTCACAATTATTATTATTATTATTGTTATTATTATTGTCACTATTATTATGAGTGAGAAAGGATTATTATTATTATTATCATCATTATTATTATTATTATTATTTTTATTATTATTATTATTATCATTATTATCATTATTATTATTGTTATTATTATTGTTATTATTATTATGAGAGTGAGAAAGGATTATTATTATATTATTATTATTATTGTTATATTATTATTATTGTTATAGAGTGAGAAAGGAATAATATCATTATTCCAATTATTATTATTATTATTATTAATAGTTACTTGTACAGAAGGAGAGGGTCAGAAAGAATGTACAGTACAAAAGAGAAGTGCACCACGTAATTAAATTGTTGTTTTTGTTGTTTTTGTTTATATTATTATTATTATTATTGTTATTGGTTACTCGTTCACAAACAGAGGATCAGAAAGATACAGTAGTGCAGTACAAAAGAGAAGTGCACCAAGTAATTCAATTGTTGTTGTTTTTGTTGTTTTTGTTATTATTATTATTGTCAATAATTAGTTATTCGTAGACAAAGAGAGAGTCAGAAAGATTGTACAATATGATAGAGAAGTGCACCAGGTAATAAAATTATTTTATTATCATTATTATTATTATTATTATTATTGTTATTAGTTACTCGTACACAAGTAGTGGGTCAGAAAGTTATTACAGTACAAAAGACTGAAGTTCACCAGGTAATTAAATTGTTGTTGTTATTGTTATTATTATTATTATTAATATAATTATTGTTAGTTACTCGTACACAAGGAGAGGGTCAGAAAGATAGTATAGTACAGAAGAGAAGTACACCAGGTAATTAGATTTTGTTATTATTATTATTATTATTATAATTATTATTACTATTATGGTTAATAATTGTTACTCATACACCAAGAGAGGGTCAGAAAAATAGTGCAGTACAAAAGAGAAGTGCATCAAGTAATTAAAACAAAACCTTACGAGTAAAACTTTTTACATACCATATAACTGTTTCATACATCATTTATTGAAAAAATTCGCCATTTCTTGTTGTGGGTATTATACAGTGTAATTGTATTTGATGTAATTTGTCTATGCTGTCTTTACTACCTATACTACATGTATATACCTGTATTGGGCAAATTATCAGCATAGAAAAAAAACATTTAATGGATGCCTATTTATTAACAAAATGTGGCATGCACCAATGGAAATGTTTAGTTTTGCCTTGTGAGCATTTTTGCCTAACTACATTTGTTAGAGTGTCTACATGTAGATTTATGTTTATTAAACTTGAAGTTATATGTGTGTACCTTAATAGGTCCGTAAAAACTTGGCTGAGAGTACTAATACTAGTACAAAGTTAACAGCTCTACAATTTTTTGTTTTTATTTACTGATTGTTTTATGTTGTTATTTTTAATGATCAATTTTTTATTCTTATTTTTAAAAGTAATATGATTATACAGATAAAACAGTATTAATGTTATAATTTCAATGATTAATCAGGCAAATAGTAAAGAGTTAATTGGAACAAGATATTTTTGCAAGTTAGAATAGTAAAATAGTGAATCACCACCGTCTTCAAAAGTCATGACCTCTCCACAATGACCTTATCCCTTATATCATAGGTTTGTTGCTTACCTCACAGGTGTAAAGGAATAAA
>NW_003548894.1:0-5117 GCF_000090795.2 Amphimedon queenslandica | reverse complement strand
ATATGTTAAAATCCATGTCCGACAAATGCCACTGTACACAAGGCAAATGAGAATATCAGCTTCAACTGCAACTGAATCTACAATGAAAAAAGAGAAATAAATTTGCTTAGTAATTACAACAGGTAAGTTCATAAGGTATGACAAGTTACGCAGGAATTTTTTTTTTAATACTTAAAGTTAAATGATCTATAACTTCTAAACAGTGCATGGTAAAAATTTAAAAATAGCACAAGTTGTACCACTTTTTATTTCCTATAAAATGGCATCAATTTAAAAAATATTTAAATTTCATGGGAAAGTACCTTAAAATTCCAAGCATATCTTCACATTTAAAATTCTATTGTCTCTGTTTCTAAGTAAAGGAACTACTTTTGATGATGCTTTGTCCTTTATAGTGAATATGAAGTAGCTTTGTTATTATTACTACTATTGCAAAGCTCATGCATACTGGTCAAGTAGTTTCGCTTGATACTTTTTTTGGTACAAATGTACATGCATGTATCTTTGTCCACATATGTCTAAGTGTGGCTAAGGCATAACGCTTTACATTTTTGTATATATTTATTTTATAACTTTACTGTAGCTATTCTTTTGTAATCATTGCTTTATTATTGCCATCTTAAGTAAATAAAAAATTTTTTTGCATAAAATAGGGTTGTGAAAAAATGAAAGAAACAAGGGGGTTGAGTTCGATAATAATAATAATTATTATTATTTCAAATAAAAGTAATATAAATTAATTAATTTTAAAAATTTATTCATAAAATAATACAAACATTTCAGTCTGCCACATAATCTCCCTGCTCTCAATTCCACAACATCCCCCTCTGCTCTCACAGCCACACCATTTCCATGCTCTCACTTCTACATTATCTTCCTGCTATCACTACCACAGAGTCATCTCACTCCTTTCAATGGCAAACATAGGCAAAGCCAGGATGTAACAGAAGGGTGGGCCAATTGGCACACAAAGCGTGTCTGTAAAAGTTTGCAGCCTAATTAATTATTTATAGTTGGTGTGGTCTTAATTGATTAAATGAATTAATTATTGTTATCCAAACAATGATATTCTTCTGTTATCATGATAATTGACAAAAATGCTTATAAAATCATCTAAGACTACAAATGAGGCTGAATCTACCTCCATGCTTATGATAGCAAATGCATTAAGCCTTTCAGTGGTCATACCTGACCTCAGAAACATTTTTACACGTTTGACACATGAAAAGGACCCATCAGACAATGATCATGATAGATGCTGTTTGCTAAGTGGAAGGTGATGCAAAGGATCAGCAAGCATAACAGTATGATTTGTCCACTAAAACTGAATATTCCAGCCAAAGAAAATTTAGTGAACTAGATGGACTGAAATGACCTATCAGTTTTTATACTCAGTACACACAAATAAAATAATTGGGGCGAGCCTGAGCTTGACCTACTCAGATGACTAAGAGGCTGTATGTATGCACGGGCACGATATTGTGGTCTAACTATTATTAATGTGAACAAACCAATATACAATAGACTAATACTGCTCACGAGCTCCTCTTCAATATTAACCAACTGCATTAACAACAGAGCAGTTTCCATGTGTTGTTTGTTAAGTTTAAAGCAACATTGATTTTGTTTTCAAGTGAATTTGAAAATTGAGCCAAGTCGAAGCTCATAATAGTTGTCGTAGGGAGCTCTACAGACAGAGAATGGCTGCAAAGACTCCTGAAGCAAGAGAAGCCAGACTGGCTTGAAGAAGAGTCGTAAGTAAAGCTCGTAGGCACACTGAGACTCCTCAGGAGAGAGACGCCAGGCTGGCAGCAGCTAGAGCTTGTAGGGATGCCAAGACTCCAGAAAAGAGACATGCTAGCTTACAATCACAAAGAGAGCAAGAGACATTTGCTACTAGAAACCTCTGTTTATCTGTTAACAGAGTTAGAACCCTGTCAGTAGAATCCTGCTGATGGAGACCAGTGTTTATCAGATAACAGAGAGGTCACATTCAAGAAGAGAGAAAGAAACTCATGCTGATAGGGATCACAGTCTAGCAGCTGACAGAAGCAGTTATCAATCAAGGAGACACAGAAAAAGGGAGGATCAGGCAGGGGTGTATCCAGCAGGGACTGAGGTGGGCTTGAGCACACCCCTCATGGCTGGGCTCAGAAAAAAATTACTCCAATCCTGGACTTTTGCATCACTGCAAAGCCTCTTAACAATGTTATTTAGCCCCCTGATTATGATTTATGCAGTCTCCAGTGCTTTAAGGAGTGATCAGAAGTCGTCAGAAGTAACAGTATGCTTGAATTTATTTTGACCCCACCCATAATTCACAAAAATGAAAGAAAACGCCCTCAGCACCATCCTTTCCAAATTTCTACATACGCCTCTGATCACGAGTCTCAATCTACTAGCCCAGTGGAATGATGGACTTTCTTGAAAGTATTTCATCTCTCACTTTCTCCACATGTGAAACATATTTGGAACGATTTTCAAACATGAAAGTTTCCAGAAAACAAAATGAAGTCAATGAGTGTCGTAAGTGTGCTACTGAGAAGCGCATTCCTAAGCTCTACTCCTCTGGAAACAAAATGAAACCTAGACCAGTACCACCACAGTGACAGGTATTAATATTTTATTAATTTTTAAAACATTGATAGTTAGATAGTGGTCGTATATTAGTAGGAGGTCTGTTTAAATAATGAGAAAGCCACGTACATTGTCACATTGGTGCATGTATTATTATTTTTTAATTATATTAGGACTTATCACAAGCAGATAAAATCTTGGTGTCTGCTATAATGCGTTATGTCCATTTACAGGATACCTCATGGGCAGTATGGCTATAGTGGACATGTCATCAACATTCCTCAGGATGTCAAATCATTTGCCACCAGATAACCCTGCCTACCAGCTCAGATTGATATTGTAGTTGTTCGGAAAGGAGAGCAGACACACAAGGACTTTCATGTTCGCAGGAGAGTCTTTGACGATGCTTTGACTTGGCTGATAGCCAATAATGTGTACTACCAGAAGATTGGAATTAGTTTGGATCAGGACACATTGGCGATGCTACCTAAGGATGGAAACCCATCTAATCTTCATACAGTTCAGCCAGCAGAGTCTCAAGGGGTAACAGCATCTAATGACACTAGCACCACTGAGGAAGAGGAAGTCTATTTATCATTTGTACCTAATGCTGCACCACCAGCTACTCAGAGGGAAACCATTGAGCAAGCTGTACAATTATTAGGACAGTCACAGCCTTCTCATCTCACGTGGCTCAGCATTGGAGGGACTCCTATCAATGAGTTCTTGGCTGAGGTATACTTCTCAATGGCATTCCCTACTTTGGTTCCTACTGGTAAGACTGTGTGACTGTGCCATGATAAATTTAGATATTTTATTAGGTGCTGCTGATTTGATTGGTACTTGAATGAATGCCATAACAGCAGGTCAATACTTCACTCACCTCATGAAGTATGATGATGGAAATTTGCTAGGCACCCTCGCTTTTGTTTCTTTGCCCTCAACACTGAGATGTGATGGTGTACTAATGAAATGGGACGAGTACACAGGTCTGTCATGATACAACAGGAACTATTCTTGGAGTGTATAGTGACTATGGTCTCCTGTGTACTAGGATTTTTCCTGCTGGTGACGCAGTAAAGAATGCTGTAATATCTCGTCAACGTGTGGCAGCCATGTGTACGTGTTTAGTAATTTGGTCTAGTGGTTTGCTAATTATTAAACTTTAATTAATAACAGTAGTCACACCCATCACTGAAATTTTAGGCCCGGCAATGGCCCCGTATGGCCAATGCATGGCTACGCCTATGATGCCAAATGACCTGCTTGTTCTCACTGACACAATTATTCCTGCTTTTAGAGCCACACCAACAACCAGCTCTCAACAGCCACACCATTTCCCTGCTATCTCCCTCTTCCTGCTCTCACTGCCACATCATCTCGGCATTGTCATTGCCGCATTATCACAAAACTCTCACTGGCTTTAAGTCTACCACCTCTCATGGCCTCACCATCTCATTGACTCATGATCTGCGTATTCTTACTGCCACAACATTTTCCTGCTCTCACTGCCACTCTGTAATCCTTCTCTCGGCCTCACCATATCTGACTTCTTACTGTCACATCAACTGTCTGCTATCACTGCAACCATGCTCTCACTGCCACACCATCTTAACACTCTTTCTGCTACACAATCTTTTTCTCTTACTGCCACACAATTGACTGCTCTCACTGCCACACCATCTCCCTGCTCTCATTGCCTAATCATCTCCCTGCTCTCACGGCTACACCATCTCCATGCTCTCACGGCTACACAATCTCCCTACTCTTACTGCCCTGCTCTCTGTGTAACACCATTTTTCTGCTCTCACAACCACTCCATCTCCGTGCTCTCACTTTCACACCATCTCCCTGCTCTAACTGTCTCACCACTTCCCTGCTCTCACTGCCACACCATCAACTTCCTGCTCTTAACCGCACTATTTGCCAGCAGTTGCTGTCACACCTCCCTGTTCTAACTCACTGCTGTCACAGTCTCACCATCTAGCTCTCATTGCCACACCATATCTCTGGTCACACTGCCACATTATCTCCCTTGTCACACCATCTGTCTGATTTCACAGCCACACCAACTCCATGCTCTCCTTCCCAAACCAACTCCTGGTCACACAATCTCGCCGCTCTCACTGCCACAACATCTACCTGCTCTAACTTCCCCACCATTTCCCTGCTCTCCATGCCACATAATCACCATGCTCTCACTGCGACACCATCATCTCCCTGCTCTCATTCCTAAATGATCTACCTGCTGTCAGTACCACAACATCTCCCAGCTCTCGGTACCACACGTTCTCCCTGCCCTCAATGCCACACCGTCTCCTTGCTCCCATGGCTTCACAATCTTTCTGCTATTACTGCCTCACCATATCTCTACTCTCACTGCCTTACCATCTTACTGATCTCATTGGCACACAACCTTTATGCTCACAGCGCCAAACCATCACCCTGCACTCACTGCCACGCTATCTCCCTGTTCTCATTCCTACACCATCTTCCTCTTGCCGCTGCCTCACCATCTCCCTGCTCTTTCTGCCACACCA
>NW_003548893.1:6193-7767 GCF_000090795.2 Amphimedon queenslandica | reverse complement strand
TCATAAGAAGCAGGGGCACCATCCTGAGCATAAGCACCAACTGATATAGCATATATACTCTGGGAATAACCATCAGCTGAACAAGAGTCAAGTAGAAGTCCTCCTCCATTTCCAGCAGCAAATGTAAAGATGTTTCCTTTCCCATTCCTTCCCTAATATAATGCATTATCATTTCATTGGAATATTCTTTCCAATCACTATACCATTTCAGCTCCTTCTTTCAATGCTAGTGATGCCAGGTATTTTGGTCCATCAACTGTAACACTAGTATCAGGTGGTCCCCAACTGTTACTATAAATATCAATATTGTTACGAAAATAACTGAGAGCAGATGAATCAGTTAAATCTGTTGTAGTATCCCCCAACAAACGAAGACCTGTAATAATATAGGCAATAAATGGATAAAGTATAATTCCCCTTACCTGCCATAGAGGCATTATAAGCTACACCCACTCCACAAACATTATTATCACGTGCCATGACAATTTCACCAGCACAAGCAGTTCCATGGGAATCTGTTCCAACAGGAGATGGGTCACTAACATTAGCATTAAAATCATAACTGTATGCTGACACCTACAAGTACATTAACATAAAGAGAGAAGGGGGGCAAAATTAGAATATATAGGCTAAACAAAATATATCTTTATTAAAGCAAAACTAACCATGTGTGTGGGTAAAATTTAATATTTAGTGCTAATTAGACTATTATATACATGTAAATAACATAACTAAGATCCCCCACTTACATAATTATTCCTTAGGTCAGCATGAGTATGCTGTACTCCTACATAATAATGTCTAATGTGATTACAAGAACAATAATCATCTTACCATCATCCACGACACCAACTAATATTCCAATTCCAGTATATCCTTGTATCCATGCTGGTTCTGCATTCAGATCAAGGTAAAGGTTTGTCTCATTAGTCTGACCAGTATTGTTCTACAATAAAAAATCCAGCTCTCAATAATCTTGGTCAACTTTTACTCCAATTGATAATACACAATCTATTTTATTCATGATACTTCACTCCAACTGATACTAGTATCTATTATACTATTTACAATGTTACTTACAACTGTCCACTGACTGCACCACAGTGGATCTGCCTGACATGTTGGTTGAATATACTTTTTTTCCCATTTGTGCAGATTCTGCTGCTGTACATACCCTACCTGCGTGATGTAAGACATAGTTGTACTCTGATACATTAGATGTTTGTACTCATGTATAAAAAAAGATATTCATTATTAATAAACAAGAGATAACAATAATCATAATGCATGATGTAAGAGGTTACACTTTGATCTATGTACTAATGAAGTATATTTCAATAAGAAGGGTACAAAGTTGCTACAAAGACATGCACTTTCCAACGAAATGAGAGTCATGAGAAAAAGAAAAAGGAAATTTAAAAAGAGGAGATTAACAAACTAATGAGCACAATAAATGAACATAAAAAATGCCAATAAAATATTGCCAATAAGCACAATAAGATCATAAGTACTTGTATGAGATTTTACACAAAAATAATGCAAAAATTACCAGAGGCGTATTTAGGGGGGGGGGG
>NW_003548893.1:0-2032 GCF_000090795.2 Amphimedon queenslandica | reverse complement strand
TAATTTGTCAGTGAAATATTTTAGTACATAACAAAGACTGAATAACAAATAATGTATGAATTTGTTACTTAGACATAGATTATAATGCATAAGTACATCAATAGACTTTGAATACTTGTTCAGTTCAAAGCTAAGCAGTTAAAGCATGACAGCAGAAGCAAAAAGAAGCAGAATTTAGAAATTATTTCCAATTAGAACTAAGCTTCTTAAACTCCATTGCCAGAACAAGTACAAGAACTATAACTTAGCTCTAGAACCAGAACAATAGCTAAAATTTATTGAAATCTAGTTCTAGAACTAGTACTAGAACTAACTTTATCAAACTATAGTTCTAGAACTAGTACTAGAACTAAACTTTATCAAACTCTAGTTCCAGAACTAGTACTAGAACTAAACTTTATCAAACTCTAGTTCCAGAACTAGTACTAGAACTAAACTTTATCAAACTCTAGTTCCGGAACTAGAACTAGAACTAAATTTTATCAAACTCTAGTTCTAGAACTAGTACTAGAACTATATAAAATTATGGTACTACAACAACACTAATGTTTATGCATCAAATAACCATTTTGAAGCAACTTTAAAAATTTGTAAAAAATCTAATTTTGACTCAAAATCTGCTCAAACTTAAAACAAGGCATTTTGAAATGATAAATATTAACAAAAGCACCAACCTGGCAATATCATGATATTTTATTAAGTATTATTTATTCTTACTCTTCCCATGTTAGTGAAGCCATGTCTCTCTGCAATCTCATTAGCAGCTTCAATTCCACTTAGTCTCGCCGCCCAGACCATTCCCCAGCCTACAGCATGAACCTCAACAGCCCAGCTATCAGTAAAGACTGCTACTGCAGCTGGCCGTTGGTTCTGTGCTTTAAAGTAAGCACCAATATCAGCAGCAACAATACTGAGAGTCACAGTTATTTAACAAAAACAACGAGGCCATCTTCTATGTTTTACATGCGTAGACAGTTATTGTCACACCCACCCACTTGATTATCTTGTTGTTAATCACAACTGGTAATCACATATTCATTATTTTTGTTTCACTATAACTTTTAAACATTAAATATTTTGACAACAAAACACGAGGACATGTCCTTATTGTTGAATGTCTCATTTACAGTATTCAGAGGCGTATTTAGGTGGGGGCTGAGGGGGCTTGAGCACCCCCCTCAGGGCTGGGCTCAGAAAAAATTACTGAAGTCCTGGACTCTTGCATCACTACCAAGCCTCTTAACAAAGTTATCTAGCCCCCTTATCATGATTTCAGCAGTTTCCAGTGCTTTAAGGAGCAATCAGAAGTACCAGTAACATAGTAGTATGCTTGAAATGATCTTGGCCCCACCCGTAATTGACGAAAATGCAGGAAAAGGCCGTTTTACCGCCGTAAAATGGGTGTGACCAAAATCGCGGCGCGCTTCGCGCGCCCCCAGCACCTCCCTCCTTCAATTCCTAGATACGCCCCTGGTATTCATGGTCATTCCTTGTCTACCTACAGACTTTTTTTATACATGCCACATGACTGGCATGTTAATTGTTTGTTCAAGTGTTTGTTATTGCTGTGTTTAAAGCTCATATGACTCAGTAAAATAATTATACATGCTTGTGTGGTATGTGCAAGAAAAGTTAATTCTTTCATCAAAAACAAGAAAAAAATTTTTGGAGCAAGTTAAAAAATCCAATTTCAATCAAAATCAAATCATAGATGTCAAATGCACAAGATAGCGCTAGAGTAGCCTGCAAATATACACCTACAAGTTCCTGATGCTATAATAGAGATGTCCCCAGATTTCTTTGCATGCAGTTAATATTTTTTTCTTGTACTTGTAGAACACTGAGCAGGAATGATCCACAGTCATTTAAAGGAGTATTTTATACCAGGAGCTGATTTCAATAGCATGTACCATTACCCTCAGGCAATCACCAGCATCATATTAAAATCAATTAAACAATGGAGAGAAGATAATGCGAAACAATCATGATAATAATAACAATAACAACAACAATAATAATAATAATAATAATA
>NW_003548892.1:6380-7768 GCF_000090795.2 Amphimedon queenslandica | reverse complement strand
TCATTTAGACAGTGGTGTAACTATCAACATATGCGGCAGATGGGAATAATCGGACATTCATCCAGCAGTTGGTCCAAATAAGTCAGGACACTGGCGTCCCTGTGCAGATTGGTGTTGTCAATAATTTAAAGTCTCTCCAATACCTCATATCCAATGTTTCACTTCATGAAACTACATTATTCACTAAGTAAACTTGGTTCTCCAAGACAGAAGCACCTGGACCTAGTTAAGGTTGTTTTTAATTGTTGTAATGACCATGGTATTGTAATTAAGCCCAGTATGCATTGATTTGGGGGTACTACGTTCATTTTTCCCAGTCATATAGTTGATACAAATGGTATTAAATAACTGCCAGGGAAAATACGAGCCTTTGATACATATTGTTGTCCTTAAGTTCCTTGAGTACCTCAAAGTTAGAAACTTGTACAATAGATTTGTCCTTAATTTTGCATCTCTATTCTGTCTGTGTATTTAAATATTCAGGTATAAATACTGCATAGACTGAGGACTCTTTTGCAGCATTCAAAGCAACAACAACAGCTCAAGCTGATGCAAAACTCCTAAAGCAGGATGCTCTAGCTAATGATGCAAATGATGTTGCTACAAGAGCTGTTCTATAACAGTTCGTGAATTCATTCTGGGACCCAGTAGCCTTATTTTCTTAAAGCTACAGCTGGTGAGAGACAGTACAGCACATTTGACATGAAGCTTTTGAATATTTAAAACACATTTGTGGTCAGTTTTACATTTTGCCTGCCATTAACTTCTTCCTTCATGCCAGTCTCGTTGTAGCACTAGTCAAGAGAGCAGACTCCTACACTATTTCCTACAGTTGACATAATGCAGTAACTGATGCTCTTTCTCAGGGTTATTCTCTCATCTCTAATTTGTTGCCAAACTTTGATATTTAAATATTAGCAATAGCTCAGACAACAAGTTAAAACCTTTTCCAGAAATCGTGACTCTCACTGTCCTTAACTCTGCCCAATGCCACTCCCACACTCAGAAAATACTGTCATCTGTGACTTATCTACAAGGTACTCAGGTAGCCCATTTGTGCCGAAACCTTTTGAGAAGAAGTTATTGCCAAACTAGGTCACCTATCTCATTCTTGAATTATTGTCTTGTCACTTCCCTTTTGCCTTAGGCAGGGATGAGGTCAGATGTCCAAAATTTGGTTCAGAAGTGTATTCAGTGTACGATGTTCCAAAAACAAAGACAGTGTCACGCCTCTGTCTCATTTTGCTACTGCTCGTCACAAATTTCCAAATATTAATACTGACTTAGTGGTTCTAAAACCTATTCACCGTGATCGATCAATTCACAACATGATCTGTAGTAGTCTTTTCTATCTTGCTTATGCTACTGCTATATCAGTGACCCTAGTC
>NW_003548892.1:0-1616 GCF_000090795.2 Amphimedon queenslandica | reverse complement strand
TATTAGAATTAGAGTGCTATCTAAAGTTTTAAAAAGCCATTACGTTAAGGGAAGTATCATACATGCATTTTATATAAACAATAGGCTAAAGTTTATGGTGTATTTATATGATACAGATATCTCAATTTGCACAAGCAATTGACATAAGGGCTTTTAAGTGGGTCATTAGAGACTGTGTGTGATATGAAAATGGAATTGTTTGGTACCAGAAGTAGCACCTGTGAGTGATGACAATTTAATGTCAGTGTTAACTTTGGGTGTCTTGTTTGCTGTTGATTCTGATCCAGAAGATGCTGGAACTTCAACACCGTCATTGGCATTTAAGTGTATTAAAAGCACAAAGTGTAAGGAGTATCCCAAACCATACAAGTTGTGTGTAAATTTAGTCTGAAGGACATAATGTTCCACTTAGACTAATTTATTAGAGCTATAATCCTCGTTATCACGCTTTTGACTGTGATATTGATGATGAACCGAAAACCTTTAACTAAATTGTCAGTGAGTTACTGGATGAAGGGCATGCAGCTATTAACCAGCATTGCATTCTTTCTGTTCAATTTTCTTGAGTACACTATTACAGATTGATTGAAGTCAGTTCTGGGCTTTTTTGCTGGTATTTTAATGAAAAGTAAATGTGCGTGGTCCAAATTTGCAGCAAAATTAGAAGCACCCGATAAATATTGCTTATAGGGTAAGTGCCATGAAAATATCAAAAATTATTAAAAATCATGTTTCACTTTTTTGATATGTCAATAATTGCAAAAAAAATTTTTCGAAAAATGTTGAAAAACCTGCAAGAAAAAGTTGCACAAAGTTTGCACTTTTTGGCTTCTCAACATTTACTTCCTGTGGTGGGCATGGTCAAGCAATGACACACATGGGGGGACTCATGTTTACATGTGTGCTTGAGCAATGGGAAGGAATTGTGTGGCAGCTGGGTGTACTAATACTTATAAGAGTGGAGTGAGCTTGTTTAGCTTCCCCAAAGACAAGCAGGTCAGAAATAAATGGATAAAAGAAGTACAGAAGACAAAAGCATGTTGGAAAGGCCCAAGTGACTATTCTTGTGTGTGCAGTGATCACTTTACATAGGACTGTTTCAAGCCAAGATCACTTATATCAGGTACTTTTTAACAATTAGTTTGTTTAGAAAAAATGGGAGTAAAAGCAAAGATATTGCTTAAACCAGAGGCAATACCAACCATCTTTATCAGGCCAAATACTGTATCAAAGCCAAAAAGGCACTCAACTGCTGTCATTATTAGGGAAAGAGCAAGAGTAATTGATAAAATTCATTATTTTAAGTAGTATATCATGTAATAGCTATTGTCTGAAATTACTACATCTCATTGTACATTGGACTCTGCAGACAACATTAGAGATGATATGGAGACAGTTGAGCAAGAGTTGGACCAACCAACAGTGAACTAAAAATTTTTCATATAGCAAAGCTTTTCATAATTTTTAGGCTATGGCTGGTACTCCAACCACTTACAATGACATTCCAACATACCATAAGAAGGTTCAGGCAAAAATAGCACCTCTGACAAAAGCTAAAGGTACTACAAATAATTATTTACAACTTCACTGGCATGCTATAGATGTTCAAGTTAAAC
>NW_003548891.1:5393-7773 GCF_000090795.2 Amphimedon queenslandica | reverse complement strand
TACTGTTATTGTCATTGTTTGTAGCAATTTCTATTCATAGTTCTATTGATAGTCTCATTCACTTTCAAGGCCATTCATATTTGTTTGTAAATAAGATTGTTATATTCACAAAACAACGTAGAGTATATAAATAATGAATAGATGATCCTTAGCTAGTCTACCATACACAATTATGTCCTTCTATCTCTTTTTAATATTTCTCTGTCTCTTGATCCAATGTGGTACCAGTCAAAATATTGTTAATGTGACTGAAGAGAATGAGCTGGAGCAGTTCTTGTGCTACAATGATCCACCAGTAGTGGGGAACACTCTTGTAGTATTATATGCTAACATCACTCATTACATTAGTGGTAATGTATCATTCTGTATGATCAACACTACCTACTCACTGAATATAACCAGTAATTCATCAGGACCAGCTACCATTAACTGCAATCAAACTGGTAACCATTCATATTGGCCAACCACTGGATTTTCCTTCATTAATGTGCACAACCTGACTCTACAAAGGTTAGTATTTAGAGGTTGTGGTGGGTTTTTAAATAAAAGTACAAACATTAATTCAACTGTTTCTCCATTTCATTTCACTCAATATCAATCAGCTGTGTTACTATTTCCTCACATTAATATTCTATTAATTGAAGATGTTACCATTACATTTTATTATGGTTTTGCTATACTAGCCATCAACCCAGTGAATGCAACAATGAATGGTTTAACTATTAGTGTAACACTGGGCCAAGTTGTACCTGTATCTAAGCATACATACACTGGTAGTGGAACTCTTATAGTTTTTGCTTGTGATTACATTACTGGCTCACATAATGTAACAATCAACAATTCACTAATAACTCTCAATATTGAAGACTCAAGGAGTCAACAATTTCTGAAATATTCGCGCTATGTGCAGAATTACTATTCAATTTTAAGTTCAGCTGGTTTAACTGTTCTTTATGCTCAAACAAACTATTCGGCTACTGTTTCTATCTTCAAAACTAATTTTACAATAAATTATGGCATCATACTGTTTTTCCTTCATTACAAAACTAATCATGGTAGAGTAGTCTTTGATCAGGTTAGCTTTGAACGTAACATAGCAAATATGAAATCAGCTTTGATATTACTTTTAATGATCGACGTTTCAAATGTCAGCTATCCGTTGCATTTAGACCATAGCATGTTTCGTAACAATGTCTTGAATCAACCTGAATCAGGTCACTCAAGCCTAGTTTTTATTGGTTTATACAATCCTTTGTTTAAGAGTACAGTCAATATTACTTTCAGTAATTCAGTCTTTACTAAAACCAATGTTACAACAGCAGGTTCCTGTATTCATGCTACAGATACTGGAACACAAGGTGGAGTTTTAAACATTTACCTTAATAACATAACTGCTTATGATAATTTTAAGACTAACAACTCTTATGGCAACACAGAGACTGAGCTCATTATAATAGTAAATGCCAAAGCGCTTTATATCAGTGGATACAATAATTTTTCTTATAATTTTGGATCTATTTTTGATATTACCAATACAATAATATATTTAAATGGTCAACTAAACATTACTGGTAACAATGGATACATGGGGACTGGTTTCAAATTACAAGGTCAAAGTTATTTCCTCCTTTCTAATGGATTGAATGCTACTTTCATTAACAATACTGCTCTTACAATAGGTGGTGCTATATATGCTATTGCTGATGATGACTTCAATAAGTGTATGTTTCAAAGCAATACCAATAACGTTACTGATATTAAGATGACATTTATTGGTAATACAGCATCAGAAGCAGGTAGCTCTATCTATAGTAATAATTTATATAGTTGTCAAACAGATAGTTACAGGGTAAATTTAATGAATGAATCCAGCACAGTATTTTCATTTTCTTTTTCAAAGCATCAAAACTTTTCTACACCACCTACTTCATTGTGTTGGTGTGATGCTTGCAGTACAATTAATAAAGCAAATGAACATAAATTGGGTGCTTTTATACGTCCAGGTCAAAATATTCAACTTCAATTAGCAGCAGTGTACAACTATGACTCCATTAATGCACATATAAAGCAATATAGTTATGCTGCAGTAACTTTTTTATTGATAGATCGTGATAATGGTCATTTGTTGTCTCTTATGGCAAGTATCAGTTAATAGTGCAAATCAAGCTTTATTAGAAAGACAAGACTGCACTTCAGTTACAATAACACTTCTCAAAAATAAAAATGAACCTAATCCTTTGTCACCTGCAATTATTATATCATCTGGTTCATTAAGACTCATGTTGTATGGTATACAGTTGCTTGATTGTCCCATAGGGTTTGAGCTGAATGTTACTGAAAGTAAATGTGTTTGTTCAAGATTATTGCATAAACTTAGTAC
>NW_003548891.1:0-2432 GCF_000090795.2 Amphimedon queenslandica | reverse complement strand
TCTATCAAAGTATAAAATTATAAAAAACAGCTGGCTATAAGAAGGGTATAAGACTTTGCTTAACGTCACCTTAAATTCCACACAATAATGTCTTTCTTCTTTTTATTATTGTTTTTTATTGTTTCTCTGTCATTTTCAGGAGCTCATCTTCATGTTATTAATGCAACTAAAGAGAATAAACTGGAGCAGTTCTTGTGCTACAATGATCCACCAGTAGTGGGGGACACTCTTGTAGTATTATATACTAACATCACTCATTACATTAGTGGTAATGTATCATTCTGTATGATCAATACTACCTACTCACTGAATATAACCAGTAATTCATCAGGACCAGCTACCATTAACTGCAATCAAACTGGTAACCATTTACATTGGCCAACCACTGGATTTTCCTTCATTAATGTACGCAACCTGACTCTACAAAGGTTACTATTTAGAGGTTGTGGTGGATTTTTTAAGAACAGTTCAATCATTGATGTCATTAATTCAACTGTTTCTCCATTTCATTTCACTCAATATCAATCAACTGTGTTACTATTTCCTCACATTAATATTCTATTGATTGAAAATGTTACCATTACATCTTATTATGGTTTTGCTATACTAGCCATCAACCCAGTGAATGCAACAATGAATGGTTTAACTACTAGCCTGTCAACCGAACACATTATAACTGTACATGTATACACTGGTAGTGGTGCACTGGTGTACTTCACTAATGATTATATTACTGACTCACATACTGTAGTAATCAGCAATTCACTAATAACGGAAAATATTGAAGACAATAGATCTGGCACTAGACATTTTTTGAAATATTCACAAAATCAAAAATCAGTTATAAATGCAGCTGGTTTAACTGTTCTATATACTCAAACAAACTATCCAGCTAATGTTTCTATTTTGGATACTATTTTCACTAGAAATATTGGTATTACAATGTTTTTCCTTCATTACAAAACTAGTTATGGTGCAACAGTATTTGATCAGGCTAGCTTTGTATCTAACATGGCCTCAAGTTTGGTATTACTTATGATGATTGACATACCTGATACCAGTATGCCATTGCATTTCAACAGCAGTATATTTAAAGACAACATTGTCTTGTATTTGGCTCAATCTGATTTATTAAGCATAGTTTCAGTTGGTTTATATAATCCTTCAAATGGTACAGTCAGTGTTCATTTCACTAATTCAGTTTTTACCAACAACACTGCTACCACATCTGGTTCATGTATCTATGCTTTTGATACTGGGATAGAAGGTGAAGTTTTAAACGTTTACCTGAAAAACATAACTGCTAATGATAATTTTATTACTAACATTTTTGGCAACACAATGACAGAACTGATTAGAATAGACAATGCCAAAAAGCTTCATATCAGTGGATACAATAATTTTTCATACAATTTTGGATCTATTTTTGAGATAAAAAATACAATTATATATTTGAATGGTCAACTAAACATTACTGGAAACAATGGATACATGGGAACTGGTTTTAAAGTACAAGGTTTAAGTTATTTCCTCCTTTCTAATGAATTGAATGCTACTTTCATTAACAATACTGCTCTTACAATAGGTGGTGCTATATATGCTATTGCTGATGATGATTTCAATAGGTGTATGTTTCAAAGCAGCACTGACAGCATTACTAATATTAAGATGACATTTATCGATAATACAGCATCAGAGGCAGGTAGCTCTATCTACAGTAACAATTTATATAGTTGTAAAGCAGATACTGACGGATTAAATTTAATGAATGAATCCAGCACAGTATTTTCATTTTCTATTTCAAAGCATCGAAACATTTCTATGCCACCTACTTCATTGTGTTTGTGTGGTCTATCTTGCAATACAAATAATGTGAAAATTGAATATAATTTGAGTACTTTTATGCGTCCAGGTCAAAATCTTGGACTTCAATTAGCAGCAGTGTACACTTATTACTATCTAGATATAGAATTATTGCAAAATGGTTATGCTGCAGTAACTTTTCTATTGATTGATCGTGATAATGTTCATTCTGTTCCTTCATGGCAAGTATCAGCTAATAGTGCAAATCAAGCTTTATTAGAAAAACAAGACTGCACTTCAGTTACAATAACACTTCTCAAAAATAGAAATGAACCTAATCCTTCATCTCCAGCAATTATTACATCATCTGGTTCATTAAGACTCACACTGTATGGTATACAGTTGCTTGATTGTCCCATAGGATTTGAACTGAATGTTACTGAAGGTAAATGTGTTTGTTCAAGATTATTGCATAAACTTAGTACTTCCTATCAACCTGATTGTCACATAAGCTCTGGAGCAGATAACTCTATCTCTACAATTACAAGAACTGATACAGAATGGATTGGTATAGCTAATTTGTCTAATGGCACTGTTGTTTTTGGTGCAGCATTAAACTGCATTGTGTA
>NW_003548890.1:6272-7776 GCF_000090795.2 Amphimedon queenslandica | reverse complement strand
AGGATCCCCGTCCACTATTCTTGATGTCCTCAATAAAACACGGCTTAAGAGAAAATTAAGATTAAAAACACTCAGTACATTGGATAATAGTCACATCAATCTAGACATCTCATCATAACAGCTGTTGTGTCATCAATGTAGAAGCTAGAGGGAGAAAAGATCTCAAATCATACGAGAATGGATATATTGCAAAGAGTACCAGTTTATAGAATACCTTCGAAAGAGAGCTTTATGCAGCCAAAGTTTTCCTAGAACGGGGACTACTCAAATCTTAAAAAGTCATTAGACAGATGACTTTCTCGAGACTTTTCTGAAGAATATCCCTGGATATCTATTTTTAACCCGTAACACGCCTAGGTTTTTTGACATTTTTTGTTGTCTCATTGAAATGTTAAGGAAAAGATCACGTGATACCGGGCCGTTTCCAATCCCTGTTGTATACTGTATCTATGATATGGTATAGGCCGACAGTGGGTCGTCGTGGCCAGAGCTAAGAGTAATACAGCTGCCTGGTTACTCGTCTGACAGTGAATCGTCAGAAGGAGAGAGAGACAAAGCCAGCGTCGTCAAAAGTGGAAGCGTGTGGACTAGAAAGAGGTAACTCCAGCACACGTCCAGTAGTTGCTTGTCTGTATACCCTGAGCAGCGCAGTGAGTCGTCAGGGCCGTCCGGGTCACCAATATAACAATTCGTGGCGTGGGGAATGCTATGTGTAAGTGCTGGCTATTGACAGGCAAGGCTGGTTGTTGCGCCCAGAGAGAGGGAGATCGCCGCTATACCTCGTGTTGACACCCAAACACTGCTCTTTAATAACACAACATGCAATATATATATACAAAATAAGATCATGAATATTTATGAGTTCTGTGATGTCACTACATGTCCAAAGCAATAAAATACAACAAGGACCGTAGCTATTGCAAGAATGGTGTAAAATTCAGTACTTGAATAATACAGGGAAAGTTGCATATTAATTTTTATAACATGTAATAGTTGTGTATGCATGCAGGAACACTACAAATAAAGTATAAAATTCACACAACAAACAAAAGAGTCAGCTATATTAATGATATTGAACACAAGCTGAGGAGAGGAGTGGTTCTCTCACTCTATCATAAGGTTCAAAAAATGATCCACTCATATCAACATGAGCTGCTTCTTCTTGATTCTGTCGTGATAGACAATGAGACCAATACTTCCTAAACTTAATCTTTATCTTTTCCAATAGACCAGTTACCCATAAAATGTGTATAATGATTACACCAAGTAAAGATGTAATGATAACAGCATTAGAAACAGCAATGATGATGATTAGTCCATCCTCGTGATCACTTTTCATGAAGTACCAGCTAGATCCATAAACAAGAGCTGAAAATGAAAGGAGACACAAATTGAAAATATTCAGTGACATCCTTTTAAAAGGACTGGCCATAGACTCTATTGCAATATACACAGAGAGTATTGGTGATGCTATTGCTATTCCAAGTAACATGTTCTTTCCTCT
>NW_003548890.1:0-2514 GCF_000090795.2 Amphimedon queenslandica | reverse complement strand
GTATTGATCATACAGAATGATACATTACCACTAATGTAATGAGTGATGTTAGTATATAATACTACAAGAGTGTCCCCCACTACTGGTGGATCATTGTAGCACAAGAACTGCTCCAGCTCATACTCTTCAGTCACATTAATAACATAAAGATGAGCTCCTGAAAATAACAGAGAAGCAATAAGAAACAATAATAACAAGAAAGACATCATTGTGTGGAATTTAAAGTCACATTAAGCAGAGTCTATACTTTTACTTTTTTAGCCAGTTGTTTTTATAACTTTAATTTTTGATGGATTTGAAACAGAAATACATGTAAGTCATAGTTTACAAAATTTCTCAGTAGCATTATCATAACAGTATAACTGTTACCAAATTTGCTGAGGGAATAAAATTAAAGGCCTTTTCACACTGGCCAAAGTAATGCGCATTGATGCGCATTAATCGTGTTCACACTAGAGTGGTTTTAAATTAATGCGCATTGATGCGCATCAGTATCACTTCACCTCCAGAGGTGGATTGATGTGAAGTGATGCGCTTCGATCAATGTAAACCAATGGCAACAAGAACACAAAATGATACATAATTCAGCTGCTAGTGTGAACACGATCAATGCGCATTATTTCAGCTGTATCAACAAAGCGCATCAAAGCGCTTTGAAAACTGTGCCAGTGTGAAAAGGCCTTAGGTCGTCCCTAAAAAACGGACCGGACCGGACCAACGGACCATGGTCGGCGACAAGTCTGTTTTACGGACCCGAATGGTCCGCGACATCTCTATTTTACGGACCACTTTGCTCATAGATGCTAAAAATTATAGCTAATGCTAAGGTCAAGATTTACTCTTACTAAAATCCTGCTTCTCGCTTAGATATAAGCACAAACCTTCAGATATTGCAAATTTAAAGAATTTATTCATGAAGCAACTGTATACAGCATGAGCATATGGTACTGAGTTAATTGATGTTGTGCAGTCAGTGACTCTACAAATGGTGGAGTAAATTTAAATATCTCATACTTATTTTTGTCACTTTACAGCTTAGTGTGGGAAGCAAATCTTGTTCTGAATTCAGTGGAATAACGGTTACAAATTAGATATGTAATGATAATTGCAACTGCTTAAATTTTCAATGGCTACTGATGTTGGTACACTGAATTATTGTGGTTGATCATTTTATGCATGAATAATTTTTAAAATTTAGGTCTATACTCGATATTATAACATGCATTGTATGAAATGTACGTATGCAAGACGAATGCCACTGAAATATGGCCCAGACTTGTAATGATTATATTCAAGAATTTACACCTTTAATTCATATAAAATAATTATTAAAAATTTTAAATAACAATAGATCTAGTACAAAAACTTTGGTAGCTATATTTATCACTGCATAAGTGAACTATGCAATCAAAAGATATTATATATAACCGTTCAGTAATATAATCTATACTGTCATTACTAATCCCTCAAGCTCTCCTCTAGTGATACCACTGTGCTGTATTTTTTGTAAACTTCTGCTCTTTTTTTTCTTTATATTCTGGCTGGCCATGCTTCCTTGGTCAAGCCTTCAGTGCTTGCTTTATCTAGCCTCTTAACTCTCATTCTCATTGCCGGTCACTGTAAAATTTAAATAAATAAATAAATAATTGCTGATGCATGAATATAACAAGCTCATTATTATTGTCTGCTAGATATAATATTATTACCAGTTTTAAACAAGTATAAAATTAACTCAAGTCTCAAGTTGAAATTACAGACTTAATCAATATGAACTAAGGCCTCATTTATTGTATTATGACTCAACTGTGATAGCATCACTATCACTATAGATAAAAATCATTTTTGTCACTGAAGAGAATGTTGTCTAGGCCATCATGGAGTTTGCTAGCATCATAGATACTGATGCTAGCATAGATATCTATGCTGCTAGGTAGGTCAGTATTTATGGTCAGGTCCGTGGTCATTAATGCGGGGTCAGTACTTTAGTCTTTTCGGGTCCCTTGGTCGGGTCCATAAATTAGTTTGTATCGGGTCCGTCGCTCAGTCCGTAAATTAGTCTTTTCGGGTCCGTTGGTCCGGTCCGGTCCGCTTTTTAGGGACAACCAAGGCCTTAATATTATTACCAAGCGTTAGCGCTTGGTATGTAGGGTTGAGTTGGACGAGCGCACCCCCAAAATGGCCGCCATCCCAGAAGCATTGAGCCTGTGTAAATCTTCATGAATTCTTTGTGGCTTATTCGACGGTCCAGATATCCTTTATAATTTTATGATAATACATCAGTTTTATAAAAAGTAGTTAAAAACTTCCATAAGATAGTTTTACGGCAAATAAATGCTTGCATGCCTGCATGCACAAAATGTTCAGGTTTCTTTCTCCTTCTTCTTCTACATGCAGTTAAGTAAGAACTAGTCCAAGAGTTTTTATCCTAGAAATATGATTTTTGCACCATTCTGTTGCGCTTGAGGGACGCTAGTGCAGTGTGGCTTGGCATTGTATTTCTACAAAATGATTTTG
>NW_003548889.1:6500-7786 GCF_000090795.2 Amphimedon queenslandica | reverse complement strand
ATTTTCACAGTTTTTGAAATCTGCATAATTAGCAGAAATTTTGGGCCACAGAAATATCTAGTTCCATGTGTATGGCATTTGCAATGAAAGGTTTATTTTTAACTTATCTCTGTTAAACAGATAACATTTCCCCAAGACTAGATATATTATCAACTCTTTATTTCCCTTGGCACTACTTAATGTGACACCAGTATAATTCCAGGTCAGTAAAAACTATTATTGCTGTATAAAATTTGTTTTCGTTATCTGTAGAATGACATTCCTGTCAAATTATTTTTAGAGATGAAAATAGGCTACAAAGTTCTTTGTAAACATTAATGCAAAGTACATGTACTTTTTACATTTATTATTAATATTGCTTATTCCTTGTAGACTCAACAGAGTAACCTGAAATCAAATGTGTGGCTAAACAAGCATTTATTCATGTTTGAACTGTTTTTTTACATTTTTGTTTGAGTTATGAACATTATAAATTGAAGTACAATTTAGTAAGTACTGCGCATGCGCAGATTGCACCCACGCAAATAATTGGATCCATTCCTGTCTTTAACGGCATGTCACATTGTAGTTTCAGCCATTTTATTTGCGTGTGTGGGCGGGGCTACACGTGACGTTTTGATGATGAAAACTTCCTGTCAAATTGCCGGTTAGGGCGGAGCTTTAAGCGGGGTTAACCACACCTACCCAGCCTATATAAGCCCCGATCAAGGTCACGGCAGACTGCGGTTTGCATTCATTCGTGCTGAAGCATTGCTGAAGCATTTCAAGCCAGTCGCTCCAGTCTTGCAGGCTTATCTGCACTCTTGTGTCCTGCAAGTCCGTCTCTTCTTTCTGTTGTTCTTTCTGCGCTGAGGATGGCTTCCGTTCATGGGACAACTAGTAGCGGTACTGGCGCTGGGTCGTCGCCAGGCACGAGCTCATCCACAGTAACCGAAGCGGGCAGTGTTGGCTCAGCTACGGGTTCTTCCTCGTCTACTACAGCAGTTTCCAGCCATTCCTCACGGCCGATCACTACCAGCAGCACGAGCTCCGAGGCGATAGCTGGACCTGAAGCCCTCATTCGGGTGTTAAACGCTGCTGTGGAGGCCGGGATCGAGAGAGGAGTTGATCGTGCCCTCCGTCGTGCCTCCCGTCCTCCTGGAGCGGGCGAGCCGCCACTGCCGCCCTCATCTGATGGCTCACGGCCGGCCAGCTCTACAGCCCATTCTCTCCCTGCTACTCCGCCACTATCAGGTATGTACCTTTGATATTGCGGGATTATGTGCTTCCCACTGCATGAATTGCTC
>NW_003548889.1:0-1623 GCF_000090795.2 Amphimedon queenslandica | reverse complement strand
ACAAATATAAACAGAGACGAGAGAAAAAGGACAGCGGGTACTGAAGGACAGCAACAACATGTGTTTCAGCCAGAAAAGAATAATAATAATATATAAAATAAATAAGTGAATTAAGAGTTTGCATGAAAAAAAAGTGATTATTGGAGATGACAGGACGAACAGGGACAAATGTAGTGGAATGTGCAAGGAGAATCAGGTGAAAAATGTAGTAAAAAGTGATTCCAGAAGTGAGCATACAGCCGCCTCTTGATGGTGCCATAGGTAAGAGTGAGATCTAGGCAGTGAGAGGGGATAGTGTTCCATAGCCTCACAACACGGTTGAAGTAGAAGTGGCGTGTGGTGGAAGTTCTCCGGAAGTTTACCTTCAATTTGCCAGCGGAGGTTGTTCTTGTGCCATGGGTAGAAAAGGAGACATATTGAAGAATGTCGAAATTGTCAGGAGGACTCAGCAGACACTTGACAATAAACAATACTTATACTTAACAATAACTACAATGAATATTTTATTAAAATAATGACATCATTATGACAAACTGAATCTTGATTGGTCACGTCGGATTCCTGACGGTTGCACAAAGTCTTGTTAAGTACAGCCTTTTGCAGAGAACTTGCCACCAGTCACATGATGATTAGTCATAGGCCTAACTTAATATTTTATGAAGTCACGTGATCAGACTGGTGCAAGTTTTGTGCAAAGCGCTGTATTGTACCAGACCCTTCTCCCGCAGGGGTTGGGTCTGGGTGGCCAGACTAATCCTCATAGAGATGCCTGTTCTCAAGCTCATGACGACGGTAGCAGGCAGGTAAAGACTGATTACGACTGGAATGTGCAGTAGGATTAAAAATCCTTACATCAAAAAACGCACTTTGTCGTGAACAGTCCCAGAAGCCGTCTGCTTTGATGTCTAAACGAGCATTGTCAGTTGTAATAGCAGATTTGGGTTGCAGGGTTTCACCAGATAGGGATTGTAGAGGAGGCTCAATGGTCACATTATGACAGACCTCATTGAGTAGACGAGCAGTTAGGTCACGAACACCATTGTGACGTAGAATAGTGAAGCCACCAAGGTGACAGTTGAGACAGTTGATCAATGGAGAGTGGAATGCCACAGGAACAGTTGATAGGCAGGGAAGAGGGTAGATAACCATAACGCAAACAGAGGGCATCCCAAAAAGCCCTTTTATGAAGGTTGAATCCATGGTCTTGAATGGGAAGGGAGGTTAGCCAAGAGGAGACACCTTTCTCATTTGCAATATCAAAGAGACGTTGAAGTGAGGGCGAGAGAGTAGATCAGACAGACTCAGAAAGTTGCTTGGAAGAGTGACGATTCTTAAGGTGTAACTGGACATGATTTTTTGGGGTATTTTTTTTATTGACCTAACATGATCATATGATCATAAAAATGCTGTATGGAAAGTTTTATTGTCTGAAAAAAATTATTCACAGAGATATGAGCCTTCAAAGTTGCTCATTTTGCTTCCTGCCATTTTACATCCTGTCAGGGGGTGTGGCTAAACGTGATGTCATACAAGGCTTATGGTTGACTTTTACCATTGACTGCAATGTAACTTTAGTAGATAGTATCTCTGTTAGATTTTATTTTATACCTTGTAGCTTTAATC
>NW_003548888.1:5860-7797 GCF_000090795.2 Amphimedon queenslandica | reverse complement strand
TATCAAAAATTAAGAGTTTTGATAACATTGTATGTAAAATGGGTGATTGAGATTAAAATTGCCAAGGCTTATACTTCGAAGTCTCAGTACAGCTAATTTAAATAACAAATAGTGAACACTCTCACTTTACCTTAGTATTCAATAAATTGCTGACAAGATACTCTTGTATCACTGGCATTAACTTAGAACTAAAAATACTAAAAACATAAAAATATAAAGTAAATAAAAATACTACCGTAGATCGGGAAATTTTCATGTTAGAAATAATTGGCGTGAAATTTTTAACGACCTGGGGGCGTAGCCCCCAGGTCGTTCCTATAATTGAATTCACCGTCACGCTATCTATATATTTATTTATTTATTTGTATGTCCACACTTACATTTCTTCTATACACGTTGTATTGGAGAAATAACAAGCCTTAGCAACCACCCGCCCACGCTCCTTTACGTGAGTAGGTGTGGCCACTGCAAACAAAATGGCGGCTTACACATGGGACAAAGTTAAGAGCTTTCTAACAGCAAGAGAGCATAGAGATACTGTCTAAAGACTTCTCTAGAAGCATTATAAGGTAGAGAGAGCCTCTATAAGTCTTAATAATGACCAAGTTGTACTTGCAAGGTGGTGAAATCAATTATAGGAATATTTTTTACCCTGTTACGCTTGTTTCAAGGTATTTTATTTTCGCTGGTTGACCCATCCGCGAAATTTTTTCAACATGAAAATTTTTGGACGCGTCATAAACCGCACAAGTGGCTACTAACTCTTGATGACGATGGACAGCTATTCAATGGAAGTTGCTCGTGACAGTACTAAAACTGACAAGGAGCCTCTTGGGTGAGAGCTTCAGGCCTTCTTTGGGCTTTTAGAAGACTAGAAGAGCCTCGTGGGGTGCACCGCTGCACGTTAGAATAATTCCGGTAATCTTATTATTCACTGTAGAAAATATTTCGTGTGTCAAATTTTCGCGGGCCACTTCATCCGCGAAAATATTTTAACAACGAAAATTTCCCGATCTACGGTATTTACTTTGATAATTCATCTGCATGACTCTTGTTAGTTTCAAATAATTTCCTAAATAGTTTCTTAATAATCGCAACACAGTTCTGACTGGAGGGGGATGGCCCCACCCTTAAGAATTATGAGAGGAGTGGTCCAAGAAGAATTGGTGTACACACCCAAGAGTTACCATGCATGATCGTGAATGATGTAGTCTCGCTAGCCAGACCATTCCCCAGCCTACAGTCATTGGGGTGGACGGCGGGAAAGGGTCTGGTACACTGCTTAATCATAGATAGACCCCCTGCAGTAGGCGTGGTCAATGTATGTAGGCGTTTCTTTTCAGCCATGTTGGTGTACATGTTAAAATGCAATGACTGCAACAAATAGAGCTTTTTTACTATGATACCTTTCCTCCCTGGAAAATTATGATGCCAGGTAGCAGTACTAAGAAAAAATCTCCAGTATTAATGGATTGGATCCTTATGAAACCTTGAGAAGTGATTGGCTTAGATGATATTGACTTCAGTGGCCCCAGGCTGCAGTGTCCATACTGCTATGTACCTTATCTAGTAGTAACACAAAGCCCATACACTGGTGATAAGCTTCTTAACTACAAGAGCATTGCAAGAGCCCCTAAACTAGCAAAGAGCTTGCTAAGTCCTTCATCTGTGGGGGACTCAATGCAGCAGCAGAATACAAGTCAACTGACTGAGCCAGATGTTGATGATGAGCAACCATGTGAATCAGTAGAAACTTGAGTTCCTTGCCCACTTGAGGACTGTTGTGAAGATGTAGATTGTGGGAAAACAAGATTTGTCGTTGATGCTGAAATACATGCAGATGGCAATGCCGGGTGATAGTGCATGATGATCATGATGATGAGGAGCAAGAAAAGAAAATGCTATGACTCCTTTCCTTCCCAAGAAAACTCATGTAT
>NW_003548888.1:0-1666 GCF_000090795.2 Amphimedon queenslandica | reverse complement strand
GCAGAGTGAAGAGAGTAGCTCTGGTTGAAATAACTCCAAAGAGACCAAGGATTAGTAATAGCAAGAAGAACAACAACCCAAGAACACTGCAACAGAGTCCTTTGCTATTAATATCGCGGATTTTTCAATTAAAATTGCATTTGGTAGTCATGGTGATTGCTGAGTGCGGGAAAAAATCGCGAAAATAAGCAGCCGCGAATATATCCCGATCTACGGTATTACAAGAAAGAATGCACTGTGCTAAGTACTAAAAAATTATTATTTAAATTATTATCATTATAACTATTGATGATTATTCTGTTCTTCAGTGACCCAATAGATTGATTATTATTATGAGTCCTTCAACAAATTTTAACTATAAAAATAGCAATAAAAACATTGACAACAATTATTATAAGCCACACTTACTGTATCACCATACAGTACATACTGTAATGTACATCATCTCTATCTTGATAGTTCTCTGTGGTAGCATAAATATAAAGCTTTACAATCATGTAACAATGTCTCATCAATGCCACTACAATCCTGCTTGTGTTTCTTGGTAAATAACCTATTCTTTCACTACTCAGTTCTCACTAAAAATTAAACCACACCCTTTGAAACACTAGCAAAAAATATATTATTACTTTTGAAACATAGCATCTAGAAAAATGAAACCATAAACAGTCTATATAAGAGGCCTTAATGAATACACTCAAAGTAGTAACTTGTTCATACCTGGTGCAAAAGTCTCAAAAAGGTGGTTACAAAATTAATATTAAAAAAACTAGTTTTTGGCTATTATCTCAGTCATTTCTCATTACATTGACACGAGAATAGTTTCAGTCCATGTAACAAACAATACACTATTATGATTCCAAGACTTACTAGCTAACTCCGTTCGAGAGTCTAGAAAAGGTGGTTACAATAAAAATGGAGGTCTTCTAATTTTGTCATGTAAACATGAGGCCTGTTGACAAAATGAAATGAGAATATATTTATTAGGTCTACTGAACAAAACAAAAACACCTAGAGTAAACGGCCCGTGTTCGGACACGCCCGATTTTCGGACGCTATTTCTCAGCTTTGACAGAGCTTTGCTGTTTTCTCTTACTATCATCTGATAGATCTATGATAACTGTTTGGCACACATCATTATCAAAACAGATCGACTCTGTATGCTAACAACAGGCGCTCTCAAAGTCAAATTTTGGACGGCCATATTTTCGGACAAAAATTCCTTTCCACAGACCTTGGTTGCCATTTCCAAAGAAACTTGGAGCTTTTCCATTCTAATTGTATCATCACATGCACCCATCACTTCGCTATTATAGCAGCAAATTTCAGAGCTCTATCTCTTCTCTTCTTTAAAATATCATCACTACTATTCATGCAGGTGTAAAGGGCAATGTTCGGACACCTTATTATTCAGACGCCTAGTGAAAAATATAGTTTAGACTATTCATATCAGCTAATTTAACACTAAAATCTGCTGGGGAAGTTGCAGAAAGAGTTTGCTTTGGTTCTATGCTCTAAGTTTCTTCTATAAGTTTAGAATTGCGGCGTTGAATTAAGATAGCTAAACGCTAGCTAGATCTAGATAGGCCCACCTACAAACTATTGCGCATGCTCATTGCCATTGGACATTTGCCATTCATTGTCAATTTTGTATGTTTTTGTCTCT